>NC_068991.1:42541898-42543663 GCF_001194135.2 Octopus bimaculoides | reverse complement strand
ATGATGATGATGATGATGATGATGATGATGATGATGGCGATGTTGATGAGAATGATGACAATGGCAACTGTGGTGGTGGTGGTAGCGGTGGTAACAGTGATTACAACAATAACAACAGTGATGGCGGTAATGATGATGATGATGATGATGATGATGACAACAGTAACAACGACGATGGTGATGATGATAACGTCTTATTAAAAAGAAAATAATATTAACTGACATTACAAAAACTTAAATAATTGACAGCAGGTTTAGTTGCATAAAATAGACAATAAATTTAATGAAATAACGAAAATGAAATGATTAAATGAGATGCAGAAATGCACAGCTAAATGGATGAATGATTAGAGAGATAGACAGATTGATAGGTAGGTAGATAGATGGATAGATAGATAGATAGATTAGATAGGTAGATAGATAGATAGATAGATTAGATAGGTAGGTAGATAGATGGATAGATAGATAGATAGATTAGATAGGTAGGTAGATAGATGGATAGATAGATATATTGATAGATTAGATAGGTAGGTAGATAGATGGATAGATAGATAGATAGATAGATAGATAGGAAGCTAAAATATATTTATACCTGTCTACATATATATATATATATATATATATATATATATATATATATGTATATATATATATATATATATATATACATATATATATATATAAATGTATGTATATATATGGTGTCATCAATAAGTATCTCAACTATTGCTATAGTAATGAAGCTAAAGCACGCAGTGTGAAGCTGCTTCACGCAGATTGACTTCTGCTGTGCATGCACACTCAGTTTTAACATTCTAGCTCACCTCAGTTGTTTACAGCAGTGCTTGGAAGGAAGGTGTGTAGCATGTGATCATTGCCTTGACCATGATAGAGTTGAGCAGAGAATCTACATCAAATTTTGTCAAAAGCTTGGCGATAGCTGCTCAGAGGCCTATGCAAAGTTTTCAAAAAGATTTTATCGTCCTTGACACAATCAAGATCTTGTGCAACTGAAACCTGTCTTTTTGATCATTTGAAAGCAGTTTTGGCACAAAATTTGCTGATATGCATCTCATACGCAAATCTTCAATGATAATGGACTGAACTGAACTGTAACTAATCTGCACATCGTCTGATAACTCACAGATGGTGATTCGACAATTTCCCCGCACAGCTGCATGCAACACTGCGATGTTTTTCTCATTCCTGCTGATTGGGGGTCTCCCAGAACATTTGTCAATATCGACAATCTTTGGCCATCTTGGAAATGTCTGAATCACTTGTACACTTGTGTACAGCTCATACACTCCTCTCCATACACTTTTTGTATGTGAGTATATAATGGAGTTAGAAAGTGAAAGAAAGCAAAGTATATGAATATATAATATCTGTAGAAAGATTATTGTTGTGTGTATGGGTGTATCTATCTATCTGTCTGTCTGTTTGTGTATGTATGTATATATACATATTTACATACATACAGATAAATAGATATAGATACACATATATATAATACATACATATAAATATATGTATGTATGTATGTATATATATATATATATATATATATATATATATATATATGTATGTATGTATGTATGTATGTATGTATGTGTATATTACTCTTTTACGCTTTTATTTGTTTCAGTCATTTGACTGTGGCCATGCTGGAGTACCGCCTTTATTCGAGCAAATCGACCCCAGGACTTATTCTTTGTAAGCTTAGTACTTATTCTATTGGTCTCTTTTGCCGAACCGCTATGTT
>NC_068991.1:42534546-42539887 GCF_001194135.2 Octopus bimaculoides | reverse complement strand
TATATATATA
Source organism: Octopus bimaculoides (assembly GCF_001194135.2). Taxonomy (NCBI): domain Eukaryota; kingdom Metazoa; phylum Mollusca; class Cephalopoda; order Octopoda; family Octopodidae; genus Octopus; species Octopus bimaculoides. Next base: position 42,539,877 of record NC_068991.1, on the reverse strand, counting down.
TATATATATATATATATATATATAGAGAGAGAGAGAGAGAAGGTGGATATAGTGGGAGTAGAGGGGAAGAAAAAGACTATAAGCTAAAAGTGGAGAGAAATTGGAGATAAAAAGATAGAAAGAAAAAATCAAGACTGGGAAAGAAAGGAAAGAGGGGAAAGTTTGTAACATATATATTTAATGAAAAAGTGAAATGAAGAGAGTGTGTGCATGTATGTGTATGCATGTGTGTGTGAGGAGAGAGAGGGTGAAAAAGAGAAAGACAGTATATAATGGAATTAAAAAGAAAAATTTCTAATATGAGTGAAAGATACATGTACAGATGGATAGATGACTTGTTGAATAGATAGATAGATAAGTAGACAGACAGACAGACAGACAGATAGGCAATTTGATTGATAGACAGATATATAGAGTCAGATAGTTATTTTGATAGATAGACAGATAGAGCCAAATAGATAAAAAGACAGATAAATAAATAGAGACAGACAGATAAATAAACAGATAGATAGATAGATAGATAGATAGATAGATAGATAGATAGATAGATAGATATGAAGGAAAATAAATTTTGTAAAGAATAAAACTGAGGTTGATATTTAATATATTTATTTATTCATTTATTTATATATTTACATATTACAATATAAAAAAACCCTTAAAAAATACAAAAATAAATTTTAAAATGCAATAAAGAAAAACAGAATAAATGGTAACAGTGATGGAATTGGAAATTGAAAATATATGAAAAACAAAACAAAACAAAAAGTCTGGAAAAAAAACTTAACCAACTGATTATTTAGAGACTGTGGTAGACTAGAGCAGAAGATAGCTTTTCCACAGAAATATCTTGAGAAATATGAATGTTGCACGCCATCTTATTTCCTCACCATTAACAAAATTGAAGCCTAAGAAATAGTAGAACTCTGATACCAATGCCAAATACATTGATTGTAATTTCTGTTTATTTAAGCAAACGCATTCAAATCAGTTTACATCTTAATTATATACAGGCCAATTATGGGTAGTAAGCTACGAAATTCTTATATTCTCTTGATTTCCTGTAATTCAAACCACCTCATGATTCCAGCAGACAAAATGGAAAAAGTGTTGCCTTGGAAGATGTCAAGGGAGATGCACAGGAACGGTCCCGCTGTCTCATGGGCCTCACACTTGCAGATAGCCATCTCCATCCTGATAGTGGCATGCAAGGATATGGTCCAGGGGCTGAGAATGCTGAAGGCCTCCACTGCCATGTTGTTTGGCTCAGGTCAATCCTGACTAAGTAGAGGTATTCCAGCAGTGATAATCCAGTCTTTTTTCAAGGTGTCATTAAACTTACATAATCTAAGGTATTCTTTCTTTAAGACATGATTTGAGGAAGATTTTACTGTTACTTCTAGCAGATTGAATGACCATAGATCCTATCTCTCAATATTTGTTGGCATGTATTGCAAGGCTGTGTGGTTAAGAAGTTTGCTTGAAAACCATGTGGTTTTGGTTTATGTCCCAACATACCTTGGATTAATGTCTTCAACTATAGTCCTGACCCTAACAATGTTTTGTGTGTGAATTTGGTTCATGGAAACTGTATATCATGTACACACACACACACACACACATTTATATATCATCATCATCACTGGAGGGTTTAACAGGACCTGGCAAGCTGGAAGGCTCCAGCCGGGCTCCAGTTGTCTGTTTTGACATGGTTTCTACAGTTGGATGCCCTTCCTAATGCCAATCACTTTACAGAGAGTACCGAGTGCTTTTTACACATGTATATGAATATATTTAATGTAGTGATTGGTTATGGCTGGTCAGAAAGTTACTATTGGTTTCATGACTATCATTGCTCTTAGCAATATAGGCAACTCAACAGATCTGCTGACTGGAAGCACATAAACTTTCCACTAATGGAGGTAAGAATACACAGTCTTGGTTAGCAACATAACCTTGCTGACCAAGACTGTATTCTTACTTTTATTAGTAAAAATATTATGTACCTCTGGCCAGCAGGTCTGGTGAATTGCCTATATTGCTAAGAGCAATAATAGACATGAAAACAATGTTAACTTTATGACTGACCATAACCAATGACTATGTTAAATATTACAGATCAAAAAATATCTCAACTGACTGCTATGTATGTGTGGCTGTGTGGTAAGAAGTTTGCTTTCCAACTGTCTGGTTCTGGATTCAATCCCACTGTTTGGCATCTTGGGCAAGTGTCTTCTACTCAGGCCAATTAAAGCCTTGCGAATGGATTTGGTAGACGGAGACTGAAAGAAGCCCATCATATATTTGTCTGTGTTTGTTTGTGTTTTTGTGTCTGTTTTTGTCCCCCACAACCAGTGTTGGTGTGTTTATGTTCCCATAACTTAACAGTTCAGCAAAAGAGATTGAGAGAATAAGTATCAGGCTTAACAAATGAAATAAGTAATGGAGTCAATTCATTCCACTAAAAAATTTTCAAAGCGGTGCTCAGGCATGGTTGTAGTCAAATTACTGAAACAAGTAAAAGATAAAGGATAAAAGATAAAAGATATTCTTTTACTTGTTTTAGTCATTAGCCTGTAGCCATCCTGGGGCACCACCTTGAAGAACTTTTAGTTGAATGAATCAATCTCAGTATCTTTTTTTTTATATTTAAAGAGACTGTGAGACTATCAGTCTCTTTTGCAGAAGCACTAAGTTACACAGTTACACACCAACACTGGTTGTCAAGCGGTGGTGGGGGACAAGTGCACACACACACACACACACACACACACACACACACACACACACACACACACACACACACACACACACAGACACACACACATGCATGCACACACACACACACACATGCATGCACGCATGCACACGCACACACACACATAGACACACACACACATACTCAAGGCAGGTTTCTTTCAGTTTCTGTTCACCAAATCCATTCACAAGACTTTGACCAGCCTGAGGCTATAGTAGAAGATACTTGCGCAAAGTGCCATGCAGTGGGAATGAATCAGGAACCATGTGATTGGGAAGCAAACTTCTTACCACACAGTCACTCCTGTGTTTGTGTGCATGGCTGTGTGTGTGTATGTGTGTATGTGTGTGTTTGTGTGTGTGTATGCATATGTCTATATTTGTGTGTGTGCATGCATGTCTTTGTGTTTATCCTCTCACCACTGCACAATGGTTGTTGACTTGTTTACATCTGCATAGCTTACAAGCTCAGGAAAAAAGATCAAATAGAATAAGTATGACACTTAAAAAATAGATAAGTATTGTGGGAAACTGGATCAACTAAATCTCTTTCTCAAAGTGGTACCCAAATAATCAGCTTTATTTTATACAGTACTCAAGTGCACTACAATTCATTAGAAAAAGAGGGACAGAAAGCAGAAAAAAGTCAAGTAATAATAGCTCACAGTCCCTCCTCAATGCATAGAATAAAACACAAAAAGATAGAAAAGGGAACCCTTACAGAGCCATTAAGTTGGCAACGTGTGATTTGAGGAAGATTTAACAGCTACTTCTAGCAGATCAGATATTAGCTGGTCTAGGTGGTGAAATTTATTGCAGTGTTGAGATGACTTTGATAAATGTGTTAGCTGTTATGGTTTGGATTGAATTGATCATCTCCATATTAGTCCTGATGGCCACAACCTTTCATTTCCTCATTCCCCAAAGCTCACATGTCTTCAAAGTTCCCACAGTGTCTTTAAGAATCAGTGTTTGAGCCAGTCATGGACAAACTCTGGCCCCATAGGACTTTCTGAATGGCAGGCCAATGAAAAGTTCCTTTGAATTTTTTTAGTAGTGAGCTTGCCTGGTGATGAAACAAATATCATGTGACCAATGCTATACCAGTGGGTAATAACTTGAATCCTTACTTCCAGCCATGATAACAACCTGATATGAATCCCGGGCTCAGCTGGTTCTGTCTGACAATACCTGGGATGGGCCCCTTGTCCTGAGTTACGAATCTTCAGCAAAAAAACAACAAAAAAAACCCATTGAAATATAAAGCTGACATCTGGTGGGAGATAGCATGAGTTCTTTAACCTTGCTTGGCAATGTTCTAGAGATGATACTTCAGTGTATGTGTGTGTGTGTATATGTATGTACACACACGCACACACACAAACAAATATGCACACGTGCACACACACACACACACACACACACACACGTATGTATTGGGCTTCCAAACAGTTTCTGTCTACCAGATTCACCTACAAGGCTTTGGTTGGTCTGGGGCTATAGTAAAAGATGCTTGCCTAAAGTTCCATGAGGTGGGAAACCATATGGTTGCAAAGTGATTTTCTTAATCACACCATTGTGTTTTCAAATGTGTCTCTTCTTCCTTGCAATAAAAATATTTAAAGCAAAATTTTTACATGGACCTTTAAAATACTACTGTAGATTTCTAATTTACTATTTTGCTTGCATGGACCTCACCAAAATCTTATATGGACCCCGGTTAAGAAACACTGTGTTAGATGATGTTGTGGTCTTGGGTTCCCATCATACAGGAAAAAAAACCCACTGAATGGCCACGGTTGGATTGTCTTCGATTATAGGTCTGCTTGGTTGGGGCCAGCCTGGGACCAAACACCCCCACCACACCACCACCACCACTACCTACAACAATAACATCAACCACAATAATTCACCATCTCTTCATATAAGAAATCAATAGTTTAGAAAGTGTAATTGTTTTTATTGTTTTTGTGGTTACTAATTAGTTTTTGTATATATTTTATTAAATTGTTGCAATCAATAAATTTGTGTGTTTAACTCAGTAAAGAAGGGAGAGAAGAAATAGGTCAGATTGAGAAGTTAACAATGGCTGTATATGTTAGAGGGAAGGAACTGTTCTTGGTGTTAATACTGGTGGTGTTAGTGGTGGTGGTGGTAGCGTTAATGGTGTTAGCGGTGATGGTGGTGTTAGTGGTGGTGGTGTTGGTGGTTGTGATGATGGAGGTGGTGATGATGTTGGTGGTGGTGATGGTGGTGGTTGTGGTGGTGTTAAAGCTGGTATTGATTGTGGTTGAGGTGGTGACGGTTATGATCATGGTCGAGCTGACGGTAATGGTGGTAGTGATGGTGGTACTGGTTGTGATTGAAGTTGCTGTGATAGTGGTTGTGGCAATGCTAGTTGTCGAGGATGTATTTGTGGTGGTGGTGGTGGTGGTAGCAATAAGGGTTGTTGCTGTGGTTGTTGTTGCCATGTTTGTGATGGTTGTTGTATTTGTGGCAGTGCTGGTGGCTGGTAGTTGTGGGTTGTGGTTGAGGTGGTGGTAGTGGTGGTGTTGAAAAAAGAAGAAGGGGGGG
>NC_068991.1:42532953-42534408 GCF_001194135.2 Octopus bimaculoides | reverse complement strand
AAGAAGAAGGGAAGGAGGAAGAGGAGGAGGTAGAGGAGGAGGAGGAGGTAGAGGAGGAGGAGGAGGGGGAGAAACGAAGAAGTAGGAGAAGAAGAAGAAGAAGAAGAAGAAGAAGAAGGGAAGGAGGAGGAGGAGGAAACGAAGAAGAAGAAGGGAAGGAGGAAGAGGAGGAGGTAGAGGAGGAGGAGGAGGTAGAGGAGGAGGAGGAGGGGGAGAAACGAAGAAGTAGGAGAAGAAGAAGAAGAAGAAGAAGAAGAAGAAGGGAAGGAGGAGGAGGGGGAGGAAAAGAAAAAGAAGAAGAAGAAGAAGAAGAAAAATAACAACTAGAGAGAAAGAGAGAAAGAAAGAAAATAAAGAGGTGTAGAAAGAAGGGGAGGACAATGAGGAAAAGGTGGATGAGGAAGAAGGAAGAGAGGGATAAATGTAAAATTACCACAGAAAGAAAACAATTGTAAAAATTGAATAGATTAAAAGTAGAAGAGGAAGAAGTGAAAAAGAAGGGGAGAAGGGAAGAGGGAGAGGTAGAGAAGGTTGGAAATGGAGAAGTAGAATAGAAATAGAAATAAAGAGGAACCAGAAAAGGAAGTAAAGAAGAAACGTATCGTTAAATATTTTGATTTACTTAATTATATATTTGTATTAATTATGTGAGAGTCATAACTAGTAGTTGGGTCAATGAGCATTGAACTGTGTGGTAAAGGGTCAATGGTGCATAACCTGTGCTTATCATTGATGTCTGATGTTCATAGATTATATCATTTCTGTGGTTGGTTAACCTGCAAGAAAAGAACAAGCAAATATCCCTCAAATCTCTCAAATATCCCTACTGCCTTAAATATAGAATGGATACACTAGAAGGCTGCAGTCTTACCATATCTTTTAATAAAGGCTGGATGCTCGTGGTTGGAACCTCTTTGATCCTAGACTTGTCAAATCAGGATTGACTTGAAGGCTAAACAACAACAACGACAAAATCAACAATAACAACAACAACAGCATTAAGAATCAGAACATCATCATCATCATCATCGTCATCATCATTAACATTATCATGAACAACAACAATGATATAGCCTGTTTTTATTTGATTTACAATGCTTGTACAAGCTGTAAAATCACTTTCAAATCACACCTGCCTATTAAAAGGAGAACTTATATCAGTTTAATAGATATTTTTCACCAATTTCTATTCGTTAGGAACAGTTACAGCTGTGTGGTTAAGCAGTGTGGTTCCCCACTGCATGGTTTCAGGTTCAGTCCGACTGTGTGGCAGCACCTTAGTCAAGCATCTTCTGCTTTAGGCCTGGAGTGAACAAAACCTTGTGAGTGGGTTTAGTACATGGAAACTGAAAGATCCTCCAATATATATATGTATATATGTGTGTGTGTGTGTGTGTGTGTGTGTGTGTGTGTATGTATATATATATATATATATATATATATATATATATATAT
>NC_068991.1:42529956-42532885 GCF_001194135.2 Octopus bimaculoides | reverse complement strand
AGAGAGAGAGAGAGATAGATATATAGATGTTTCCTAATACACTTGTCACATTTGGTGACAGTTAGAATCCTCTTTTTTTGTGAAATATTGCAAACTGCTGTTTATATTAATTTTATATATATATATATATATATAGCACAAGATGCGGATGACCTATTGCAATATACTCTGTGGTGTGTGGCAGTGTGTGTCACATTCAGAATTTCTTTTTTAGCTCTGATATAGAATCTGCTATGAGGACAAGATCATCAGTATATAAAATTTCTCAAGGGCTGCCAATCTTGAACTCCTCTGTTATAGCCCTGGAGGACGATGATGAAAAGGAGGGGACTGAAGACTGAGCCTTGCTGAATGCCTGATTTTCTCAAATGCCCTGGAGGCTCATTAGTGATAGTGGATAATTTTTGCAATCTAAGGGACCAAATTAGTAGTGGAGGAGGATGTATGGAAAGTGTAATGACTAGAATAAAAATAGGTTGAAGAAAATTTAGAGAGCTTTTACCTCTGAAGGCAACCAAAGGTCTCTCCCTCCAAATCAAAGGAAGATTGTATGATGCATACATATGAACAGAAATTCTACATTGTAGTGAAACATGAACCCTGAATGCAGAGGACATGCAAAGGATAGAGAGGAATGAGGCTAGTATGCTCCGCTGGATGTGCAATGTCAGTGTACATGTGCACCAGAGTGCTAGTGTGCTGAGAGAAAAGTGAGGTATAAGAGGAATTAGATGTGGTGTGCAAGAGAGAAGACTGTGCAGGGCTGGTCATGTGATGTTGATGGATGTTGACAGCTCCATAAAGAAGTGCCAATCACTCAAAGTGGATGGAACTCATGGAAGAGCAATACCCAGGATGACATAGGACAAATTACTGAAGAACAACCTAAAGACACTTAACCTTATGGAGGAGAAGGCAAAGGACTGAGATATCTGGCATGTTGCTGTACTCAAGAAGACCCATCCTCCACAGCAGAAGTATTAAGGTTGCTTCCCTGGATGAAGAGGATTGGTTTGCTAAAGACCTGTGCTTGTATCATGTAAAATGCACATGTGCTGGCTTCATGTAACAGTGCTCATGAAAGTGCCATGTTAAAAGCAACCAGCACACACTGTAAAGTGGTTGGCATTAGGAAGGGCATCTAGCTGCAGAAACCAAGCCAAATCAGACTGGAACATACTGCAGCTTTCCTGCTTGCCAGCTCTGATCAAACCATCCAACCCATGCCAGCATGGGAAACAGATGTTAGAGGATGATGATGATGATGATGATGAAAATATATATTTACACACACACACACACATGCATGCATGTGTGTGTTAGTTACATTGATGGATAGAAAACCCTTCATGGATGAGAAACCTAAGGTAATCCTATAAACTGGCCTTCCCCATTTTTGATATATACTGCTCTACATCTTAGAGTGGGCTTCTTCTTTCTGATTTGTGTTGCTTACAGACGATATCTATCTATCTATCTATCTATCTATCTATCTATCTATCTATCTATCTATCTATCTATCTATCTATATATATATATATATATATATATATATATATATATATATATATATATATATATATCTGTTTGTCACTCTGTTTATCTTCTGAAACCTACCCACCTTTCTTTTTATCTATCATACCTACTTTTCTTTCTGTCGATGTATGTCTCTGTCTACTCTGACAAAATAGATAAGTATTTAAACCTAATATCAAAAGAAAAAAAAAACCTTGAATAATGGTAGTGCCCCAGCATGGTCACAGCATATGGGCTGGAATGTGTAAAAGAGTAAACGAATAACATCCACAGCTGCTTGCTAACTTACATTATTTCACTTTAATTTAATTATCTGTCAATAAATCAAGTTATTCCTCCTTCTATTTTCTATTCATCAATGTATTTATCTACATGGGTAGATAGCTACATCGATGGATAGAAAGCATAAAAACATTTGAATATTAAAACCTCTAATGGCAATCACACTTTTAGTTTTAATGCCTGTCACAATATTGTATTATTAATAACTGCAATGATGTGCACACTTGCTTTCTCTCTTTCCTATTTTTCTTTCTCTTCTTCTTCTCTCTCTCTCTTTATCTCCTTTTCTCTCTTTATCTCCTTTTCTCTCTTTATCTCCTTTTCTCTCTTTATCCCCCCTCTCTTTTCCTTTCCCTCCCTCTCTTGCCTTCTTTCAATAATACAGCATCCTGTACTAGACATGTTTAATTTCTCTTTTCCTTCCACTCTACCTCTTTCTTCAACTAATCATTTAACCACATAACATAATAGTAATCCCTTTCTCTTAGCTCTCCCCACTAACACTATTCTCTCTCTTTTCACCTCTTCCTTCAATTAACCACTAAAGCCAGACCGGGCAGCGGTTGATTTATCTTTTATCTTTTGTTTCAACCATCGGGCTGTGGCCATGCTGGGGCACTGCCTTGAAGGGCTTTTGTCAAACAAATTAACCCTAGTACTAAATTTTAAAGACTGGTACTTATTCTACCAGTTTCTTTTGTTGAACTGCTAAGTTATAGGGATGTAAACAGATTAACACTGGTTGTCAAGCAGCAGTGGGAGACAAGCACAAGACACACACACATAGATATACATGCATACATACATACACACATACATACATGTTGTTGTTGGCACTCCGTCGCTTACGACATCGAGGGTTCCAGTTGATCCAATCAACGCAACAGCCTGCTCGTGAAATTAACGTGCAAGTGGCTGAGCACACCACAGATACGTGTACCCTTAACGTAGTTCTCAGGGATATTCAGCGTGACACAGTGTGACAAGGCTGACCCCTTTGAATTACAGGCACAACAGAAACAGAAAGTAAGAGCGAGAGAAAGTTATGGTGAAGGAGTACAGCAGGGTTCGCCACCATCCCCTGCCGGAGCCTCGTGGAGCTTTAGGTGTT
>NC_068991.1:42528683-42529946 GCF_001194135.2 Octopus bimaculoides | reverse complement strand
GCCTCGTGGAGCTTTAGGTGTTTTTGCTCAATAAACACTCACAACGCCCGGTCTGGGAATCGAAACCGCGATCCTGTGACCACGAGTCTGCTGCCCTAACCACTGGGCCATTGCGCCTCCACACATACATACATACATGCATACATACAAACATGCATACATACATACATACATGCATACATACATACATACATACATACATACATACATACATACATACACTAACGTCTATTTTTCAAGCTGGCATGGGTCAGATGGTTTGACAGAAGATGGTAAGCTGGAGAACTGCACCAAGCTCCAATTGTCTGTTTTGGTTTGGTTTCTACTGCTGGATACCCTTCCTAACACCAATTACACCACTGAGTGTACTGGGTGCATTTCACATGTCACTGACATGGGTACCTTTTATGTGTCACCAACCAGGGTGCCTTTTACATGTCGCTGGCATGGGCACCATTCATTCATCACCGGCACTGGCCATGACCAAAATTACAAATACTAGCTACATATGGAAATAACAAAAAAAAAAACACAAAAAAAAGAAAAAAAAAAGTGTTGTTTATTAAGTCGACTGCTATGTGGGTGTCATCTGGTTTAGTTCACATATGATCTCTTTCTTTCTGTCTTTTATTAATCCATCTTTTTCATTCCCATGTGCATTGTATATATATATTTGTATGTGTATATGTATACACACACACACACACACACACGTTATTATCTATATTTCTCTCTCTCTTCTCTTTCCCTCCCTAGTACACTTCTATCTATCTATCCATCTATCTATCTATCTATCTATCCATCTATCTATCTGTTTATCTGTTTGTCCTTTTGCCTGTCTATTGACCCATCTTTCTTTCACTTTCTTATTAACTACGTGTTACATACTTTTACTTTTTCTGCTTTCTCTTTGCATGTTTCTATACGCATGTGTGTGTGTCTGTATGTGTGTATGTTTGTGCATATGTACTTTGAAAGAGGATATTTTTCTTTTTTTTCATTACTCATCTATTTGCCCTTTTCTTTTGTCTTCTCTCTTTTTCTAATTCTCACCTCATCTCTCCTGCCCTTCGCTCTTCTCTCTCTCCCTCCCTCTCTCTCGTCCTCTCTCTCTCTCTCTCTCTCTCTCTCTCGCTATCTCTCTTTTTTTAACTCTAGTATCTCTTTTGCATATAAAATCCCACCTCCCATTTTCTCAGAGCTATTTCCCTGTTATCTCTGAGTAAATATATGCATGTATATTTGTGTGTGTGTATGTGTGTG
>NC_068991.1:42522811-42528537 GCF_001194135.2 Octopus bimaculoides | reverse complement strand
GTGTGTGTGTGTGTGTGTGTGTGTGTGTGCATTATATGTATGTAATTTAGGGCAGCAGCTGAGCAAGCATTCCATTGATATGTAGACTAATGATTGTAGTAATGCTACATTACAACTAGGAAAATTAAAACTATGTCTCCCCATCTTCACTCTCATGGCACCCTTCCTCCATTCTCACTGCCTGCTTTATTTACAGTTTACAAACATATAAAAATGAGTCAAGTTGATATACTCAAATTCAATAATTAGAAAATTTAAAATGTAAAGTATACTCAGATAAGTAATAAAAAAAAAAAATAATTGTGACACATAGGTGCAGGCATGGCTGTGTGGTAAGAAGTTTGCTTCCCAACCACTTAGTTCTGGGTTCAGTCCCACTGTATGGCATCTTGAGCAAGTGTCTTCTACTATAGCCTTGGGCCAACCAAAGCTTATTGAGTGGATTTGGTTGACAGAAACTGAAAGAATCCTGTCATGTATATGTGTGTGTGTGTACGCACGTGTGTATGTGTGAGCATGCATGTGTCTGTATGTGTCTTTGTGTCTGTGTTTGTCCCCCACCACTGCTTGACAACCCATGTTTACATCCCAGTAACTTAGCAGTTCAGTAAAAGAAAGCAGCAGAATAGACTTTAAAAAAAAAGAGCACTGGAGATGATTCACTTGACTAAAAATTCTTCAAGATGGTGCCCTAGCATGGCCACAGTATAATGACTGAAACAACTAAAAGATGAAAGATAAAAAGAAAAATTATGTTTAATCAAAATCAGTACTACTTTTTATATTCTTGTTGGTGACAATGGGAGACAACTTCAGACGAGTTTCAGTTTTTTGTGTCTCATCAGTGGAAATGCTTCAGACTTACCATAGCTTGTTCACAATACAAAAAATTGATAAGAAAATAAAACATTTACGAAATTTAATATTTTAGCAATGTCAGTTCTTTCTTTACACAATGATACTTTCTGCAGAGAGAAAGAGAGAGAGAAAGAGGGGGAGAGATGCAGTTTTGTATATATACATGACTTAAGTCGAAAAACGACTTAAGTTGAATTAACTTGTCTCTAGGCTAGGCTAGGCCGAATTTACTTGTATCTAGGCTAAACTGATAATAACCAATCCCAGTTCAGTACTTCCAGTATTATAGCATGACGCTTAGCACTTTCACTATGAATTTTCTTAGGAGCCATGGGGGCAAAAAATAAAGTCACAAATGAATGAGAACGAGAAAGTAGCCAATAAACAGATGTAAGCAAATCTGAATTCAAAATAATCATGGGGATCACGAGTGAGAACGGCACCTAATGGTAGATATTGGAACTACAGTGTAATAATATGGGTTCTGAAAGACTGATAAATAAGACAACACAGCTGATTTCCCGATTTCATTCACTAAGCTACATTATTTTATGGTGTGTGTCTTAACATTTACTGTATGTATTTTAATATGATTTTATATGATTTTATTCTTATTTATTGTACAGTAACATGGTTTTATGTGTTTTGACGGTTTTCTAGTGATTTTACGATTCCACTATTTGTGGTGGACAGATGTAAAGTTGAGTAAAATGACTTGACTTGATTTTTATTTTTCCATATATTATTTTTGAAAACCGACATATAATTGAGAACGACTTAAATCGAAATGACTTAAGCTGAGGTATGCCTGTGTGTATATATATGTGTGTGTGTGTGTGTGTGTGTGTGTGTGTGTGTGTGTGTGTGTGTGTGTGTGCGTGCGTGCATATGTGTGTGTGTGTGTGTGTGCATGCTCGCGCGTGTGTGTATATGTTTACAAGCAGTTAAATATGTCTGGTCATAGAGTGACCAATAGGTTTACATCCATAAAGTGCTAGGCCTTATGGATCGTTTATGAGTGATGAGCTGTCTATAAGGTCTAGCGTTTTATGGATGTGAAACTATTGGTCACTCTATGACCGGACATATATTTAATTGCTCTATTCTTTAGGGCATACTTTTTTTTTCGATATATGATCCGCTGATGATACACACACACACACACACACACACATATATGCAGGATGTCCCAAAATTAAGGCAATCAACATTTTTCAATTTTGCCAGAGCAAAATATTGTTATATTTCAAGTTCAAGCATTGTAATGCAATGGTAAAGGAAACACAATTATGACACTACTACATTTATCTGATATGACCACCTCTGTTTTGAATCACAGCCTTAAGTCTAGGTGTGAATACTTCACATACAGCATGCAGCTGTTCTTGTGGAATTGAAGCTCATTCCTGGTGCAGATTTGCCTTCAGAGCGTCGAGTGAAACATGAGGAGTCCTTGAAACCCTCGTCTCCAAAGTGGACCAAGCAGAAAAATTCAGTGGGTTCAGATCAGGGCTTCTTGAGGGCCATACACCCTTGCCTACAAACGATGGAATGTTTTTTTCCGAATCTAGTGTTGTGTTTGTTTGGAGCTGTGAGATGGTGCTGAGTCCTGTTGGAGGCTCCAAGGAGCACCTTGAAAGTAATCATTTGCCCATAGAAGCAATTCAGCTTCCAGAATGTCACTAATGTATCACCAGGTGTCAATTTTAATACCCAAGGACATAAAAACGAAGGGAGACCTTCCAGTAGCTGTCACAGCTGCCCAAAACATAACTGACTGTGGAATTTGACGTTGATTTACGAGTCTACCCTTGGCAGAGCCAGATACACTCCAAAGTTGGTCATTCTGGTGGTTTACTGTCTGTTTGATGTCAAATTTCTTTTCATCGGTGAAACCAGATTGGGCTGCCTGCTTTCAACCATCTGATGCTGGATAAGATGACTTCTCTCCAGTCTTATGGCTTTATAGACTTGTGTGATGACATAACAACAGATCATCTTGTAGGAGTGGGTCCTGAGATCCTCCTTCAGCACTCAATACATTGATGTTCAGCTCCTTTTTGCTGTAGCAACGAATTTTCTGATGGAACAATGAGGATTTCACTGTATCTTTTCTCTGGTACTTTTGATAAGTTGAAGGGTCCATACACTTCTTTTATAACCCTTTCCAAGTCGGTAAGTGGTGGAACCAGTCTCTTGAAATTTCTTGACAATTTTCCTAACTGTTGTTTGATTAATTTTAAACTTTTTTGCTATAGCTGTATTATTTTCACCTTCTTTCTGGAGGCTTATGATTGTATCTTGGTCTATAGCCATTATCTAATTTATAAATCTGAATTTATTTAGTCTGAAACAAAAGAAGACATGCTAAGCTTTTATAATGATGTATAATTTTCATATCTTATCACATTTATTGATAGTTATTAAAGCCCGAAACTTTGGTTGCATTAATTTTGGGACACCCTATATATATATATATATATACTCGTATATTCTCCATATTTTTTGTCTTTTTATTTTTTTTGTATTGGTTGTCATACACATTCGCTTGCTTTCTCCCAAAATATTTAATGCTCTTAGCTTAGATTTTTGGGGCCAGCCAGGTTTGAACAGTCTCAAGTGTAATTGGCTGAAACTGTAAGGATAATTTGGAAACTTGACTGAGGAGAGAAGGCCATGAATAGCCCGTCCTTGTTTTGTCCTGTCTGCCTTTTTGTTGTTTTTCCTGTCTGTCTTTGTATTGTCATCTGTCTGGATGTTTTATTGTCATCTGTTGCATTCTTGTTCCATTTTTTATTTATTTATATATATATAAATCTTGTGAGAGTATTTGGTAGACAGAAACTGAAGGGAGCCCATTGTATGTGTGTGTGTGTGTGTGTGTGCGTGCGTGCATGTGTGTATTTGTGTGCGTGTGTGTATATATATATATATATATATTATATATATGTATATATGGGTACAGGATGTCACCAACTGTGCAAACAACATGAAATATGCAAACAAATGAGTTAAATAAATAAACAATGAAAGAAAAAAATGGCAAACAAGACAAGTAAACACAGAGAAAGGACCCTTCACCAGTTGTCAGCTGTCTATCCACTCCTCATTTCGAGCATTCAACAGTAATATGAGTCTTCAAAGACAGTTGCTCCCATTAATTCTAAAATAAAATTTAGGATTTATGGAGGGTCAAAGTTGGGAACAAAAACAGGACAGTGGAAACATACAAGGAAACCGTACAAAAAAGACATGGCGGGTCATTAGACGAGAACGAGAGGAAAATAGTGAATGCTGGGAGAAATATCTTCTTTGAAAAGAGAAAAAATAGAAGACAGAGAAAGAAGTCCAGTCTTTTGAATGTCCATGCAGGAAAGGAAAGATGGTCCCATGAGGAAATGGTCACATGTGAGTAATGAGAGAGAGAGAAAAAGAGAAAGAGGGGAGAAAGAGAAACAGATAGAAAACAGTGAAAGAGGGAGGGGAGAAAAAGGAAATTAGGGAAGAGTGGAGGAAGAAAACAGTATAGAGTAGAGTCACATCAAAAGGGTAATGATAAAATTACTTGGAAATGGATGTGTCGTGTTCAATTAAATAATAATAATAAATAATGTATATATATATATGCATATATGGGTTCAGGGCATCACCAACTGTGCAAACATGAAATATATAAACAAACGAGTTAAATACATAAACAATGAGAGAAAAAAATGCAAAACAAGACAAGCAAACACAGAGAAAAGACCTTTCATCAGTTGTTGATGTCTATCTACTCCTCATTTCAAGTGCATTATTAATATTATTTAATTGAATGGGATGCATCCATTTCCAAGTAAGTTTATTTTCACCTTTTTTTATGTGACTTTACTCTATACTGTATACTTCCTCCTCTCTAATTCTTCCTCTAATTCTCTTTTTCTCTCCCTCCCTCTTTCACTGTTTTCTGTCTGTCTCTCTCCCCCTCTAACACTTTTTCTTTCTCTCGTTGCTCACACTCATCCTTCTTTTCTTTCCTCACGTGACCATATTTCTTTTCCTGCAAGGACATTCAAAAGACTGGACGTTTTTTCTCCTCTCTTCTATCTTTTCTCTTTGCAAAGAAAATATTTCTCCCAGCATTCACTATTTTCCTCTCGTTCTGGTCTAACGACCTTACATGTTTTTCATTCGGTTTCCTTGTATGTCTCCACTGTACTGTTTTTGTTCCCAACTTTGACCCTCCATAAATCCTAAATCTTATTTTAGAATTAATGGGAGCAACTGTCTTTGAAGACTCATATTGTTGTTGAATGCTTGAAATGAGGAGTAGATAGACAGCCGACAACTGATGAAGGATCCTTTCTCTGTGTTTATTTGTCCAGTTTTCCATTTTTTCTCTTATTGTTTACATATTTAACTAGTTTGTTTGCATATTTCATGTTGTTTGCATATTTTATGTTGTTTGCATATTTCATGTTGTTGGTGATGTCTTGTACCCACATATGCATATAAATATATATATATATATACACACACACACACACACATATATATTATTTGTCATTATATATATAGATATATGTATATATATACATATGTTTATGTCTATGTGTGTGTGTCTTTGTGCCTGTGTTTCTCCCTCATCACTCCTTGACAACTGGCTTTGGTGTGTTTACATCCTTGTAACTTACCTGTTCAGCTGAAGATACCAATAAAATAAGTACTAGGTTTAAAAGATATATATCCTGGGGTCAATTTGTTTGACTAAAACCCTTCAAGACAGTGCCCCAGCATGGCCACAGTCAAATGACAAAAAGAAGTAAAAAAGATATATATATATGTATATATATGTATATATATATATATATATATATATATATATATAT
>NC_068991.1:42518467-42522801 GCF_001194135.2 Octopus bimaculoides | reverse complement strand
CACCTGTATGTATAGGTGCAGATCTGGGTACAGGACATTGCAAACAAAACAGAGACGAGAAAACACACAAGCCACATAGAGAACATTCTACTTCATCAGCTACCTCCGTTTTAACACCGGCGTTTCGAAGAGCTAGGCAGGACGCATCGTTAAAACAGCTCTTCCCATGGACCGCAAATTAAATTTGTATACACAAATTAAATCTTGCCATGGAGGAATGTCGTGGCGGACAAAAAACAGGACAGGAAAACAAACAGAAAAGGCTTTACGGCCAGACGAGAAAAATTGTTTGTGTATGAACGCTGTGAGACACCAACTTGAAAGTAGGGACAAAGTGGTTCGCGTGTTAGCTCGGCGACAGCTAAGGAAGGAAAGGATTATTGACCGGAAGCATGTGACCATGCCGGTATAAGGGGAAGAGAGAGAGTGGCAGAGGGAGAAACAAAGAGAGGAAGTAGAAGAATAGGTGAGCTACGAGAGGAAAAGAGAAAGCGAGGAAGTACGAGGGGGAAAAAAGAGATACGTAGTAGTAACAGAGGAAGAACGAGGGGAAGAGAGAGAGTGGTAGAGGGAGAAACAAAGGGAGGAAGTAGAAGAATAGGTGAGCAATGAAAGGAAAAGAGAAGAGAGGAAGTACGAGGGGGAAAAAAAGATACACGTAGTAGTAACAGAGGAAGAACGAGAGGGGTAAAGTGAGATACGTAGTAGTAAAGAGGAAGAACGAGGGGGGGGAAAATGAAGTAGGAAGAGAAAGAGAAAGAGATAGAGTAGCGTCGGAAAATATGAAGTTACGAAAAACTACTTACAATTGGAGACGCTGCGTTCAATCCTGGATTCTTCTCTGAAGGTAGCCGACGTTTTTTTTTTTGAAACTTTACATACCGGTGCATTTTTGAACAAGATGGGTCGTGACGCTATTGATTTTTTCATATTGATATTGGATCTCCCCGAAAAATCGATAAATCAATATCGATTTTTTTCAAAAGTTGTCTGATTTTGATCAAAATCAACATACTTATGCATTTTTATCTAAGGAGTTTCATAGCATCATTAGTTTTTTCAAATTCCATTTTGTTTGAGCACAGGATAAGAAGAACCAACTAAAAGAATGCCCTTTTCAACATAGCGCCTAAAGCTTTTGTCTGATTGTGCTGAACTTTGTGTTCAATGTACATTAGACTCTAACCTACAGTTTATAAAAATTTGCATACTTTTAGGGTGCTTCCTTTGCAAGGTGTAGCAGATTGAAAAAATTTGTTAATGCTTTAGCGCCTCCCTCCTTTGTCTGATTGTCTTATAGGTTTGCACATATGCGCACTGTGCGCCAAACATTATGTATCACTGTTAAAATGTTTAAATTTCTAAGGAATATCATATACAAGGAGGTGCTACAACCAAATCAAAGTGGAGAAATGTATGTTTCTACAGTTTTTTGCTGAAGAGTCTTCTCATTTCATATCCACAACCATTACTTTTCAGGTAGCTATGGCAGCAAGGGATGCATTCGATCAGTTGCCATCACATCTACAACAGCAATGACACTAATATCATAACAAAGTTACACAATGTGAATCCTGCATTCCTGAGGTTATCAAAGACTGATTGAGAGTTACTATTGTTCAATGGGATAACAAATAAACGTTTCGTTTCTCTCCTTCCTTTAACAAAACCCTTAGGCTTAGGGCTTCATGGGTTGACCACTTGACTTTAAGTAGTTATTCCGCAAATCTAGGAGGAGTGATTGTTTATGAGCACAAAGCCATAACACCAACAAGACTCCAATATATTCAAGACTTCATTATAGTTATCCACAGAGCAGGAAATAATATATAAGGTTAGATTTATAAACTTTAGCAACGTCGAAACACACTACTAATTGTATTGAAGCAGTAATCTCATGCTTACGTTACTGATTTTAAATAACTTTCCTGCTTAATCCTTAACCAAATATTTTGGTAACATATGGGTTATTGTGATCAGATCACTTATCTTTCATTTATTTTGAAATTGAAATACTCCAGTGTTGTTTTACATTAATTGACATTCCTGGGCAATGCCGGGTAAACTGCAAGTGTATATATGAATAAACATTTTTCTGGTTGAGTCAGTCTCTTGCTACTCTGAGTTTCACCTGTAAGTGCACATGATCTTCAAGCAAGTTAGTCATAACTCAAAGTAGCAAGAGACTAACTTGACTGAAATAAAAGCTATTAATCTCTCTTCTGTGGTACTGAGTATGTTTTTTTCCTGACAGTGAACACAAAACAGATACACACATGTGTGCACACACACACACACACATACATACACACACACACACACACACACACACACACACACACACACACACACACACATGTATGTATATATGCACTACAGTTCTAAATGTCCTAACCTTAATAAGTTTCAGATTAATAAACAATTTTATTAAAATGAAAATTATTTGTTTCAGATTCTGAATGTCTAAAAAAAATATTAGAGGTTTTAACAAAAATCCAGGCTAAAATGTATAAATGTAAAAGTGAGTTGCAAGTTTTAATGTGCATGTCCTTCCCAAGAGCATTAGTAACATAAATAAAATAAGCTGGTTACATGTAAAATTAAAACCTGGTTACAATGGTACAGCAAATAGAATTTGACATTTCATAATCACAATTACCATGAAGATGAAGAAATTTTATAGTAAAGATATGTATTGAACCTGACTCAAGCATTTCACCCTTATTTGATAAGGCTGAGTTGCTGCTATCTCTAGTGGTGGAGTGTCCATCATTGATAAGATCAAGGAAAGTTGAAATCACATGATCAGGTGGTCTAAAGTAGTCCCAAGTCTGGTCATAAATAGTCATCTCCACCCACAAGAAGTAACAACACTTTGGATCTGTTAGTTACTCCTGCCCCTGCAAAACTGTTATCACAGTCACTACCAGAGAAACTTTAGGTAACTCTGATCATGCTATGATCATTGTCAACCTGTTTCTTATGAGGAAAAAAAGCTTTCAGCACCTTCAAACTGCTCACTTTGATTAGAATAAAGCTGAGTGAAACTTAGATTGTGCAGCATCCAAACTTGTTTGTATTTTATGACTCTGGAGTCATCAGTACTATCCAAAATTCCACTGAGGTCAGTTTTTGCCATTCATCTCTTCATTGTTGAGAAAATAACTACTAGCATCTACTAGGGCTGATTCAATTGAGTATAATCCTCTTCTATATATTTATGACTTTAAGCCAATGTTACTAAGCCTGATACTTATCTTTGGTTTCAGTAGCCTTAACCCTTTCATTACTGTATTTATTTTGAGATGCTCTGTGTTTCTTTCAATTACTTTAAATATAAGAATTTAGTAAAATAACTTTGTTATCATTCAGCTAGTGTTAGGAACATAAATTGTAACTAAGGTTCGGTGGAAGATTTTACTTCAAAACTTATGAAAACAAAACATTTGTACTCAGAGCCAGAGCCAGTTTCAGCAGGGTTCGTAACAAAAGGGTTAAATGAAGAAGTGACAAATCTCTTCTTGATATCAAACTCCCCGTTGATATATTGTAAGTAGCTTTATTTTACACAAAGGAGAAACTGAATTCACTGCTGTAAATAAACCATTCACCATTTCTTCAGTTCCACAGTGCTTCTGTCACTTCTAATAATGGTAAGTGACACTACATGCAATGTGTAAATACAAAAAGCATCAAATGTATCTGATTATTGTTGGTTAAATGTCTTGATGATAGGCACATATGAAACACATACTAAGCAGGATACACACTGCTGCTCTCTTGGTTGGTTGTCGGGTACCTTATCAAACTCATTCATCTGTGTTCTCTGTAGCAATGTAAGAAATCAATATTTAGTCAGTCCTTAAACATTCTGCAGAACATTTTCCCTTCACCTCTGCATAAAAAAAGTAGAACTTTTACAATATGGTCTCCCTTATAGAAAGCTTTTAGTAATTTGAAATTCATATTTTGCTATCTTTAGGAGATAATCTTTTGTTTCAATATATAAGTGTCTATCTGCTTATCTCTCACAGCAAGACATTTACAGAGCCAAATATGCTATTCAAAATATCAAACATAAATAAACAAAATATTGCTTGCAATACCTATTCCCTTAAAATAAGGCAAAAAATAAAAATCAATAACATCTTAAAAAAAAAAAAATCAATAACATCTTAAAAAAAAAAATCAATGCAATTAATTTCTTTGGTTAGGAAACTTATATGTATATAATGATAGCAACATATGCCTTGGATCAGGCTACACAGCTTGCCAGCATAAAAATGCACTTACACACACACACACACACACACACACACACACACACACACACA
>NC_068991.1:42516180-42518277 GCF_001194135.2 Octopus bimaculoides | reverse complement strand
ACACACACACACACACACGCACGCACGCACACGCACGTGCACACACACACACACACACACACACACACACACACACACATGCACGTGCGTGTATATACTTTGACATAGATACTATGTTAGTACTAGTCAGAATACTGCCCTCAGGATATTTTACTACAAATCACTATAAAGATAAATAACGAATAAATATATATACACATGCATACATATATATAAATATACATAAACATACATACATATATATACATATATATCTATATATGTACAAACAAATATGTATACATGCATACATATATGTACACACACACTCACACATATTTATAACTAAATACATACACACATATTTATATATATATATATACATGTATGTATGTATGTATGTATGTATGTATGTATAAGACATTTTAAGATCTAGAAAGATCAGAACTTAACTGCAGCTCTTGGTGGTCCAAATCGGTTATGTAATCTATGTGGGTGTCTTTTTCAAAACATTGTCTGGTTTAAAAAGCTACATCAGATGCCATGATGGTTCTAAGGTGGTCAAACTCTGCATAAGGAGTAGACAACCACCGTGTATGTATAAAAATATTGGACAAATTATGGGAACACCACTTTTTATTCAACTACTTTTTTCTATTGGCAATATGACAAATTCAAACTGTTCTAGCCTGTACATATGTATTCATATCCGTTGTGTATACCTTGTGCTTCATGATACAGCCATCTGTTATTCTTTTTTTGCAGATATATTTATATAAGTTAAAGTGTGTGACTTGTCTGATTTCCAAAGAGTACAACTGGTTGGAGTATGGGTGGCTGGAACTTCTATCCCTAAAACTACTGAATTGTTTAATGTTTCAAGAGGTATAGTAACTAAAATTATTTTGGCATTCCAAAACCAGAGTGAAACCAGTTCTGGCAAGCATAATTCTGAATGGAAGGCAGAACTCAAAGAGATGGACTGCAGAATAGTGAAATGTATTGTGTCTAAAAACCATGGGAATTGGCTGCAAAAGTAACAACAGAGCTAAACCATCACATTGCCAACTCTGTGTCAATGAAAACTGTTCATTATAAACTCAATAAAGCTAGATACCATGGGAGGGCTATAGTTGCTAAACCTTTCCTGTTCTCCATCAAAACTGATAAATGGAAAAAATGGTGTCTAGACAATAAGAAGCAGTCAATGGCTCAATGGAACAATGTAATTTTTGCCAATGTATCATTGTTCACCTTTTTTCCCATTTCGAGATGAGTTTATGTCTGGAGACAGCCCAAAGAAACCTTCAACTCTGACTGATTAGCCTCTGCTATGAAGCAAGGAGATGGGCTCTGTAATGATTTGAGCAGCTGTATCAAAGAATCTCTTGGCCCTTTAGTTGGTTTTCATGGCAGAGTTAACACCAAAGATTATCTGAAAATTTTAGCTGACCATGCCTATCTTATGGTATAAACGTTGTTCCCCAGTAGTAATACAATCTTCTAGGATGATAATGCACTAATCTACTTGGTCAATCTTATTCAAAATGAACAAAAGTGAAATAATTCGCTTTGACTGGCTCCCACAATAACTGGATCTTAATATAATCAAACATTTTATGGTGCATTTTGGAGCAGCATGTGAGAAGTTGCTTTTCTCTGTTGCTGCTGAAACAGTTAGAGCAGGTTCTACTTGAAGAATGACTCAAAATTCCACTAACAATTATTCAGAACTTATATGAGTCAATTCCTTGACATATTAAAGCTGTGATTGTTGCCAAAGTTGGGCCAACTCTTTATTAAAAAAAAAAAAAGAATTTCCATTTAACAAAGTGATTCTATTTTGTCCAACCACTGTATTTACACACATATAATAACTTATAGATAATTTTCTTGACACTGGCATTGAAGTTTCACCAGTATTTGATGTCAGACAATACTAAACTCTTTGCTTGTGCCATTTATGTAAATGGGTCTGTCAAAATGTTAGTAGGATTGGTATGAGATAGAGAGAGTTCATATATTTATGCATGCATGTGTGTGTGTGTGTGTGCGTGTGTGTGTTAGTAAACACAACACACACACAACCCCCCCCACACACACACACACAACCCCCCC
>NC_068991.1:42512298-42515012 GCF_001194135.2 Octopus bimaculoides | reverse complement strand
ATATATATATATATATATATATATATATACACACACAAAATAATAGAAACATGGACTTGTACAAACAAACTTTGAATTGTTTCCAAAGGAATTTTTGTCCATTCTTCTGCTAAAACAGTCTCCAGTTCTTGTAGTGTTGATGGTGGATGATATTGACTCCTTACTTGTTTTTCTAAAATGCACCATTAATGTTTAATGTTCAAAAATATTGAGATCTGGGGACTGTGGTAGCCAGATAAGATGTTCAATTTCCCTAGAATGTTCCTCATGCCATTCAGTAACAACTTTAGTTGTATGAATTGGTGCATTATCATCCTGAAAGATTTCATTTCCCTCCTGAAACAGTTCCGCAACCATAGGATGAATTTGATCAGATAAAATGCTTAAATAGTCTTGACTATTAATTCTGCCATGAAGGGAAACCATTGGGCTGGCAGATTTCCAAGGTATAGCCCTCCAGATCATCACAGACCCTCCTCCATGTTTAACTGTTGGAAGAAGGCAGTCTGGGTCAAATGCTTCTTTTGACTGTCTCCTCATGTATACTCAGCCAGTGGTTGGAAATAAAGTAAAGGATGACTCATCTGAGAAAATAACATTCTTCCACTTCTCTAGGGACCAATTCTATAGGTTTTTACTTCACCCTAAACTCTTTGCAACACTTGTTTTTGAAAGTAGTGGTTTTCTGATTGCAGCCTTCTCATGAAATCTGGCTTTGTGCAGCTCCCAGCAAACAGTTTTTGTGGAAACTAGGTTCTCAAGGTGGTCATTAAGCTCTGCAGTAATTTTGGGAGCTGTACTTTTGTGATCCTTTCTAACAATTTGTATAAGAGTCAGATGGTCCCTATCTGAAAGTTTTGGTTTTCTTCTAGAGTTTTGTTTTGATGAGGAGGTTATTCCCTCTTTCTCAAAAGTTGTCATTACTTTCAAGACAGTACTTCTTGGTACACCAAACGTTTCAGCTGTTTTCATTATGCTAGCACATACCGTACAAGCACCAACAATTTCACCTCTTTGAAAGTCCAATAGATTTGTCATTTTAAAGAATTCTAATTACCTTTTCTGATGATATCTGAAAAGGAACAGCAATTTTAGCAAAACATATTAGGCAACACTAATAATAAAACAAAAAAACACAAAAATGAACAAGCTTTTGACAGTTTTATAGATATTTCAAAATTATGATGCTATGATGCTAGTTGTTGCCATTATTTTGTCCAACCTCTGTATATATATATATATATATATATATATATATATATATATATATATATATATATATTATATGTTTAAATGTTATATACTGTTTGTGTGTGTACGTATATATATGTATGTATATATATATCTCTACACAAATAAATATATAAACTCACATACATACATATAAATATAAACATGTACATATTGACAATCAGATATATATATATATATATTCATTCATATGCATACAAGTTCATACATAACTAATTCCTCATATACAGTACATACATAAATATACTCATAAAAGGCATGAGCATGGACATATTCACATGCATGTATACAAACACATGCATGCACACAGAGAAATAAATGTTTGAACACATATAAAAATACACACACATACAACAGCACACACAAAATTATTCCCGTTGCTTTTATAAAGCTCGTTAAAAGCATGACTTCAACCCAAGTAGGAAAGTGATTTAAATGATATTAAAAATGAAAAAAAAAGACACTGCAGATGTCAATCAATGCTAAGAGCAGAGGATACAGAAAGAGAGAGTATGAGAATGAAAGAGCTAGAAAAAAGAGTGTGCGCGTGTGCGTGTGTGTGGGTGCATATGTGTTTGTGTGTGTGTTTATGCATGCGTGTGTGTGTGTATGTGTGTGTGTTTGTGTGTAAGTGTGTTTGTGTGTGTGTGTTTGTGTGTGTGTGTGTGTGTGTTTGTACACTTAAACTGTAGATAAATTAATGTCGGCTAAATAAAGTTGACTGCAATTTGTCAGCTTTCATATATATGTAAGTATGTATGTATGTATGTACGTGTGTATGTATGTATGTAAGTATGTATGTATGTATTTATGTATGTATGTATGTGTGTGTATGTGTCTGTATATATATGTATATACATAAATATAGATTAAAGCAGAAATGAAAAGGCAAACAGTTTGGCAAGGCTTGGCAAGGGCATTAATTTAGCTATATAATAGTAAGGTTTACATAGTCTCTAACAGCTATTTCTAGAATATTCCAGCTATTGGAATATTGTGTCAAGCAAGGATTCCATAGTCTGAGTACTTTGTCATCAGAGAGAAAGATGGAATACTCAGCCTAAGGAATCCTAACTTGACACAATGTTCTAATGGCTGGGATATTCTTGAAAAAGTTGTTAGTGACTTTGTAAACCTATTTATTATATAACTAAATTAATGCCCTTGTCAAGTCTTGCCAAACAATTTGCCTTTTCATTTCTGTTTAAATCTATACCTATTGGCTCAAGATGAAGCCACCTCTAGCTACTTTAGAGAGGCAGTCACAAAATCACATGTTCAACTGCAATTCAAGCTGTGGCATACCAGTTTGAACACTCAGAGCACATACCTATTACTTTGAGTAACCCCAAGGAAAACTACTTATATCTTTTGCACACATAAATATGTGTATATATATATATATATATATATATATGTGTGTGTGTGTGTGTGTGTGTGTGTGTGTGTGTGTGTGTGTGTGT
>NC_068991.1:42505418-42508229 GCF_001194135.2 Octopus bimaculoides | reverse complement strand
CCTATTTATTATATAACTAAATTAATGCCCTTGTCAAGTCTTGCCAAACAATTTGCCTTTTCATTTCTGTTTAAATCTATACCTATTGGCTCAAGATGAAGCCACCTCTAGCTACTTTAGAGAGGCAGTCACAAAATCACATGTTCAACTGCAATTCAAGCTGTGGCATACCAGTTTGAACACTCAGAGCACATACCTATTACTTTGAGTAACCCCAAGGAAAACTACTTATATCTTTTGCACACATAAATATGTGTATATATATATATATATATAATTTTTCCTTGTACTTATTCTTAGTGCAAGTTTTGAAGAGTGCAGTTTGATTTTAACAGTTATTTTTTCAAAGTTATAATGGAAGTGATGAAGGAGCATATTTGGCATATTTTGCTTTATGAATTCAATAAAGCAACAATGCAATGGAAAGTGCGAGGAGTATTAATGTAGTATACAAAGAATGGACAATAAGCATAAGCCTGTGCCAACGGTGGTTTCAGAAATTCGAAGCTGGAAACTACAGCCTAGAAGATGAGCATCATCCTGGAAGATCTGCAGAGCTAGACAAGGAAGCCTGGATTTGGTCATTCAACCATTCATCAACAGCTGTGTGCCACTGGAAAATGACCATCTTTGGTTTCAAGACGAAAAGGTGTTCTTCCATCAGCATAATGCTCAGCCACATACAGCGAGAATGACATTCATAAGGCTGGAGCAGTTTGAATGGGAAATGATGCCCCACCCACCATATTTGCCTGACATTGCCCATCTGATTATCATTTATTTTGTAGTCTTCAAAATCATTTGGACAGAAAAAATATGAATTCTGTAGACAAGGTCAGAACAGTACTGGAGGAGTATTTTTCATCACAAACAAGTGAATCTTGGAAGAGGGGCCTTGCAAGAAACCAGATAAATGGAAAAGCATTGTAGAAAACGAAGGAGAGTATATTTTAGATTAAAAAAGAATTTTGTTTATCCTAATTTTGAAAAATAAAAGAAGTATAAAAAAACCACATTATTTATGGAATGACCCAATACACACACACACACACAGACACACACACACACATATATGGTGATGTCAACTCCTTATGCAGAGTCTCATCATCTCTTGTACTTACACCTTAGATCCATCATGGCGTCTGATGTGGCTTTTTAAACCAGACAATGTATTGGAAGGAGACCAAGATAGATTGCATATTTGATTTGGACCACCATGAGCTGCATTTAAGTTCTGATTTTTGTGGATCTTAAAATGTCTTTTGAGGCCTCAGTTAGATTTGCAGACCTTATGGCATACACAGCATTGAAAGGTGTGCACAGACACACACACACACACACACACACACACACACACACACACACTACCTGTACCCACTGTAACCCATTGGGTCACCACTACTCCAAGTAGAAAATGTCAATGCATAGCAAGAAAGGAAAAAATACTATTTTGAACTTCATGCAATAAAATTTTTAAATAATACAATTCTCCTGCCTTTGGTGTGACAACATAAACACAACCAAGTGTTTCTTCTTTGAAAATCTTCAAATGACCTTCAACTTTTTTCCTCACTTTCTTTTTTGCCATTCTTTGTTACTACTGTTCCAAATGAAATACATGGGTACTTCAGTATAAAGTAATGTTTCTTGCAAAGTCATCATTGATGCCCAATGAAAAAATTCTGTCAGTGTTGTTCTCATATGTTGTTCATTGACAACCATATATATCTTCATTATTTCTGGGCAATATTCTTCGTTCGTTTGGTAGGTGAACTTGCAGTCTCACTATTGCAGGTACTCTTTCATGAATTGAAAATCTTAAAATGGATGGAATTGTTTCCGATGGTCCAATATACCTACCCATTAGATATTGACAAAAACATAGAAAACGAACTTTTTTTTGAACAACGGAAAAAACAAACAAACAGAGAAACGAGACATGCAACAAAAAGAAAATTCCCTTCATCAGTTGTCCCCTGTTCTATCTACTCCGCGTTTCGAATATGAGGACAAGACGCAACTTCATTAAAACAGTCCTTCCCGCATAGCAAATTAAATAAAGTTTGGGATTTTTTGCGGAAAGTGAAAGTGGTAACAAAAACAGGACAGTGAAAACAAAACAGCAAAAACAAATGGTGAGGACTGTTAGCCAAGACAAGGTGAAGCGCTGAACACTAGAAAAATGAGCTTTGAGAAGAGACAGATAAAAGCATGTCTTGTCTTTAGGAAGGAAGTGGAAGAGAGAGAGAATGGCTGTTAATCATGTGTGATCAATGAGAGAGTCAAGGCGGAAGAGTGAGAGAGAGAGAGAGAGAGAGAGAAAGAGAGAGAGAGAAAGAGAGAGAGAGAGAGAGAGAGAGAGAGAGAGGGAACGGTGAAGGGGAAAGGAGAA
This sequence comes from Octopus bimaculoides, assembly GCF_001194135.2. Classification (NCBI taxonomy): domain Eukaryota; kingdom Metazoa; phylum Mollusca; class Cephalopoda; order Octopoda; family Octopodidae; genus Octopus; species Octopus bimaculoides. The sequence goes on along the minus strand of NC_068991.1, from coordinate 42,505,837 downwards.
GAATAGGGAAAGGATGGGAGAGAAAAACAGAAAGGAAGAACAAGATAGAGAGAGAGATAGACAGAAAACACATATACATATATATACATATATATACATATATATACATATATACAGACATCTAGTTTAGTAACCACATCATAGTATTACATGCACATCTACGTACACACACTCACCTGGTGTAATAACTGAATCATAGCATTGGTATCCTACAAGTTGTTGTCACCTGAGGAAAATGATCCAATTAGATCTGACTCACTATTGTGTTGAGACAACCGGATTTCACTTGTTGAGTGTATCCAACCATTTGCTTGCCTTATCTCATAGAACATTCATCCAAATAGATTTGTGTATCTGATAAAATAGTCAGTATAATTTGTTTCATATAAATCATCTCTTTTAATTTGATTTACTCTATC
>NC_068991.1:42501752-42504080 GCF_001194135.2 Octopus bimaculoides | reverse complement strand
ATATATATATATATGCATTTTTTAATATATTTGTCTGTAATATATTTGTCTGTAATATGTATGTATGTATGTATGTATGTATGTAGTGTACGTATGTATGTGTATATGTATGTATGGACATATACGCATACATATGTATGTATATATGTATTCACATACATGCAAACATTCAACCACCCATATGTACATACACACACAGACACAACAGAAATACGTACATTACAAAATGAGTACCATAGAATATGAGATAAGCTTCTAGGAAAGTAAGCCTGCAACCTAATTTTAAATCCTGATTGTAGCTATTTTATTTATGCTACTGATCCCTGTAATCAACAAGACGCTAAGCTCTATTTATATCACTAACATATGGGAGAAATATTTAAATAATATTTATTTTTATTTTCATATATTGGAAATGGAACAAATAGCTGCAATTATAGACAATTCTTTCTTCCAGAAATTCAATTTGATTTTAAATTCAGAAATCAACTATTGATTGAGATAAATTTACCATTTCGTTTTATTGCACTCTAGCAAGAGAAATAAACCCTACCTCAAGTTTATTATAGGAGAAAAAAAAAAAAAAATTAGAAGACTAGTGTTTGTAAATCTAAAATTTACAAATAGATTTTGTTCCCCAAAATATCTCAGAAATCAATTTCTATTGATCTCACACTATTGAACCAATGCCAAAGTGTCCAGTATAAAGAGCCAAATTACCCTTTACTCTGATAGTGTCTAAAGAAAGTAGTAACACTACAACCTACTACAGAAAGTATCTTGGAATTAAGCTATTTAAAGTCTTCACTGCAAAATTAAAGAAGTCCCACGTTTTGCTTGCTTTCACCACAAACCAACACTTTTAGTACAGTACTAATGTACTAAGAATTTTCATAAGTGACGACTTATATCAGCATCTGATTTGCAATAACCTTATTAAATTAGTTAACACTCCTTCTCTAACCTAGTATTTATTGATACAGCAAAATATTTTACCTTGTCATGTTAAAATAGAAATGTTATCTAACAGTAACTTTTATAGATCAATCCTATGGTAATAATTTACAAATCCTGAATGAATACTGGATAAACATTTTTTCCCCTTTTTCTTAAAATACTGGCTATTTCCAGATGAAACTGGTTATGATCCAGTATGTTCCCCAGGAGAATACAATGGAGTTGAAGCACTTTTCAAGGGCATTAGTGATGTGAGATAAAATAGTTGAAGAAGTGACAAAAGCTCAAGTTGTAAGCTCATTTTGCCAAAACCTCTGCACCACATTACAACACATACATATATCAGTTCATGCAGCATGTCTGAATCATCATCATCATTGTTTAACGTCTGCTTTCCATGCTAGCATGGGTTGGACGATTTGACTGGGGACTTGAGAACCAGATGGCTGTACCAGGCTCCAATCTGATCTGGCAGAGTTTCTACAGCTTTCTAATGCCAACCACTCCGAGAGTGTAGTGGGTGCTTTTATGTGCCACCAGCACAAGGGCCAGTCTGGTGGTACTGGCAACGGCCATGCTCAAATGGTGTTTTTTACGGGCCACCTGCACAGGAGCCAGTCCAACGGCGCTGGCAACAACCTCGCTCAAATGTTTTGTTCCCAAGCCTTGTGAATGTGAATGCGTAGATGGAAATTGTGTGAAAGCTTGTTGGATGGATTGTACCTGCAGTTCAAAGGTTCAGCCTTGTCACGCTATCATACTGATTCTGCCCCAGGATTACATTAAAGATACATCTTCTTGTGGAATACTCAGCCACTTACACACTAATTCAATGAGTATATATTTCAGTTGATTGAACAATTGATACTCATCATAGAAACTCACAGAGATCCATCTACTTTTTAACATACAATTCAATAGGGAATATATTCAATTACCTTGTAGCATGGTTATGACAAGAGACTTGTCTGTTTACATACATCATCTATTGTTATATTAATATAGGTGTTCATGTAATACAAAAGGAGTTAATTTTATTGACAACTAGCAGAAACACCCGGCGTTGCCCGGGTTAAAGAGAATAATGAAATCTAAAAACGCCGTCTAGACTACGCAACCCTCAACTGTTAGTAGCTACGATACCATATTTCTTCATTAATAACTCTCCAATCCATGCCAGCATGGAATTTAGATATTAAGTGGAATGCTAGAAGAAAGTTTTCAACTCATATGTATATAAAGTAAATACACGTAATTCAGAAACACGTTTTTGTGTATCTTATTTCGTAACCAAACAAACAGGTACAGATTATAAATAATGAAAGACCAATTTTGGTGATTCATTTGACAGAGGTAGTAGAGAGACAATAC
>NC_068991.1:42495463-42497945 GCF_001194135.2 Octopus bimaculoides | reverse complement strand
ACACACACACACACACACACACACACACACACACACACACACACAGACAGACTGACAGACAGACACACATTCTCATTTTTATATATATAGATTAACAAGTCCCTTAACCACTTGGAGGCCATTGGAGCACTGCAGCCATATAATGCATCTAGGGTGAGAAAGCCTGGCAGAGTCCATCCCTCTCCAGGCTAAACTCATTTCTGCAGGTGATTGGACTGGAGCAACATGAAATGAAGTGTTCTGCTCAAGAACACAACACATTGCCTGGTCCAGGGATCGAAGCCACAATCTTACGGTCGGGAATCCAACACCCTAACCACTAAGTGATGCACCTCTATTTTATATGCAGGAGCAGGAGATCTTCATCAGAAATTCGTTATTATGTGTGTTTTTCAGATAATGCATATTCATGTTGTGTGTTGCCATGGTATAATTCTTCATCTATCGCACAAGGTTGAGTATCAAGTGTGAGAACAGCTATTAAGGATTGTCAGACTAGGTTGAGTATGTAACTATGAAATCAGTTATTAGAAAGAGAGAAATTCACCAAGGACTGAATTCACTCATGATTTAGAATTCACTCTGCCTTTTTTGCACTAAAACCAACTGTATTTGTAGCCTCTACTCACAGAAAGTTCTAGTGGTTGTTGAGAGACTACCACATGAACAAAGAGTGCTAATTAACTGAAATGGGGTCTACATGCATGATAAACTTGTGATTTACAGGTGGCAGAAAATGTTATAACCTTTTTCCCCCCTTAATGCACTTTTAAATGACTTTAGTTTAGGAAACACTCATTAGTAATGTAGTGCTCTAGCTGCTAACAACAGTGATCTTCCACTACCCTATGGAATCCATTTACTACTAGCTGGACTGAGATAATGGAAGTTAGTTACCTAGGTTTAAAACATATAGCTAGTGATGGTGTCTGAACTTTTAAACTTTTAGTCAGTAGAATGATTGTCTAATGTTGGTCAGCTGTAACTCTCAGTTTAAATATTGGTTTCAAAATTTGGCCCAAGGTCAGCAATTTCAGGGGAGGGAGAATGTCTATTAGATTGACCCCAATGTTCAACTGGTACTTTTGTTATCGATCCTGAAAGGATGCTAGGCAAAGTCAACCATGGTGGAATTTGAACTCAGAACATGAGGACAGCTGAAATGCAACTAAACATTTTACCCAGCATGCTAAAAGTTCTGTCTGTTCACTGCCTGATGATGGCTTGCTGTAACTCTCAGTTTAAATATCACAATGATATGATTCTGATTGTTTTTTTAAGTCATCTTACGTTGAAGGAATATATGCTAAGAACATGGATGGTCAAGTTGAAAGGTTATTGGAAACCAACCAAGAAATCAGCACTTTCTATCTAGCTACAAACACTGTGCTTGTGTCTATAGAGATGATACTTGTTCCGGAAATGTTCCAGTTGTTGTCACTATAAATAGATAGCACTGACCGGTAACAACTTGCTACCATAACCAATTGAATCATTGTAAAACTAGTGAGTGTTATGTTAATTTGCCATGCTAAGTTCAATTCCTGAGGAGGGATGAAATCTGTCAAATTGACTTGCCTTTGATACTTTACATGTTTTTGAATTGAAGGGAAGGCACAAAGTCAGAAGGGAACACAATTCCAGGAGAAAAGGGTGTAATAACATTATGTAGAAGGGTGCACTTTTTTTCTTGAGGGGGAATGGGCATGTGCCTCTCACCTCCCCCCCTCATCCCCTCCTCATATTCTTATTTTAAAGCCTGGTACTTATTCTATCACATTTGCTGAACTGATAAGCTACAGGGATATGAACACACCAACACTAGTTGTCAAGTTGTGGAGCAGGGACAAACACACACACACACACACACACATGGTAGGCTTCTTTCAGTTTCCTTTAACCAAATCTATTCACACTTTGAACAACTGAAGCCTTGTGAGTGGATTTGGTAGACAGAAACTGAAAAAATCTGATGTGTGTGCATGTCTTTGTGTCTGTGTTTATCCTCCTCTACACCACTTGACAACCAGTGCTGGTTTGTTTACATCCCCATAAATTAGTGGTTCAGTAAAAGAGACTGATAGAAAAAGTACCAAGGTTAAAAAAGAAAAAAGTACTGGGATTGATTCATTGTTCAAGATAGTGTCCTAGCATAGTCACAGTCTAATGACTGAAACAATTAAAGGATAAAAGATAAAAGATACTTTTATTCTTTTACTTGTTTCAGTCATTTGACTGCGGCCATGCTGGAGCACTACCTTAAAGGGTTTTAATCGAAGAAATCAACCCCAGGACTTATTCTTTATAAGCCTAGTGCTTATTCTATCAGCCTCTTTGGCTGAATCCCTAAGTTACAGGGACATAAACACACAAGCATCAGTTGTCAAGTGATAGTGGGGAGACAAACTCAGATACACACACATAAATACACACACACACACACACACACACACACACACACACACACACACACACACACACA
>NC_068991.1:42487478-42495242 GCF_001194135.2 Octopus bimaculoides | reverse complement strand
GTGTTTTTTATGTGCCACCTGCACAGGAGTCAGTCCAGCGGCACTGGCAATGACCTCGCTCGAATGTCTTTTCACGTGCCAGTAAGGCAACGCTGGTAACGATCATGCTCAAATGGTGCTTATTATGTGGCACTGGCATGGAAGCCAGACTGCTGCTCTGGCAATGATCCCACTCAGATGGTGCTGTTAGCGCTCCACTGGCATCGAATTGGCACTCCACTGGCACTCATCGAATTTGGTTCAATTTCAATTTCGATTTCACTTGCACCAACAGGTCTTTGCAAGCAGTGTTTAGTGTCCAATGAAGGAAGGTTGGCATGGGTGCCAGTTGTCAAATTTGGTTCAATTTCGATTTCACTTGCCTCAACAGGTCTTCGCAAGCAGAGTTTAGTGTCCAAAGAAGGAAAGGTACACATAAGTGGGCTGGCTACACCCCTGGCAAAGGCCACGGATTATGGTCTCACATGTCTTGCTGGGTCTTTTCACACACAGCATATTTCCAAAGGTCTCAGTCATTAGTCATTGCATCGGTGAGGCCTAATGTTTGAAGGTTGTGCTTCACAACCTCATCCCAGGTCTTCCTGGGTCTACCTCTTCCACAGGCTCCCTCAACCGCTAGTGTCTGGCACTTTATCACACAGCTATCCTCATCCATTCTCACCACATGACTATACCAGCTCAATTGTCTCTCTTACACACCACAACTGATGCTTCTTAGGTCCAACTTTTCTCTCAAGGTAGTTACACTCTGTCAAGTATGCACACTGACATTACACATCCAGCGGAGCATACTGGCTTCATTCCTTGTGCGCTTACATATGTCCTCAGCAGTCACGCCCCATGTTTCACTGCCATGTAGCATGGCTGTTTGTACACATGCATCATACAGTCTGCCTTTTACTCTGAGCGAGAGGCCCTTTGTCACCAGCAGAGGTAAGAGCTCTCTGAACTTTGCCCAGGCTATTCTTATTCTAGCAGCTACATTTTCAGCGCACCCTCCCTCGCTACTGACTTGGATGGGCTTCTTTCAGTTTCCATCTACCAAATCCACTCAAATGGCTTTGGTTGGCCTGTGGCTATAGTAGAAGACACTCACCCATGGTGCCATGCAGTGAGACTGAACCTGGAATCATGTGGTTGAGAAGCAACCACACAGCCATGCCTGCACCTATATATATCTGATCTCAGAAACACACATACCAACCCACCCAAATGAAGAAATAGTCAACAGCATTCCAAAATACTTGGCACTTTTCATAGAAATGTTTTTGAAGCAATGTTTGCTTCAGTTTATATTTTTACTACCTACACCTTTTAACAATATTTTAGTTATTTTGATAAGAACTATTAAGTCATTTTGTAGCTATTTATTTATTATAATATGTATATTAATAATAATAGTAATTACTCTTATCATCATTGTTTTGTTATTGTTGTTAAAGTTTATTTAAAAGATTTTTTTAATTTATCATTTACTATTATTATTTCTGTCAAATGATGTCATCCGAAATTAGCAGTGTTATATTCATGGTTAATATAGCAGCAAATAATTTTCTGAGAGAATATTAGTAAAATAAAAAGGAAACATGGCTCAATGCCATTCTAGAAATGCCATCTATATCCAAACTTTCTTTTATTGTATCTGTTATTTTATTCAAGCTATAATCTGTGAACTGCTTGAATTTGCCCTTTGTTGTAATATTGAACAAAAAATATATGATCTTTGCCAAGGCAAACAAAAGAAGACAAATGGATAGAAATATGTTTTAATATTTAAGAAAAATTGTTGACATTGCAGTTTGGTTTGATGTAGATCTTACTTTAAAACTATGAAGGTTTGTCAATGTGTACACTGCATTTATATCATCATCCTCATCATTGTCAGAGTATGAGTGGAAATGCCTGGATTCACAAGCAGTGAAGAAGACTCAAACTTTGACAGAAAATGTGATACTAACCACTTTGGGGGATGCAGAAGGACCTTTACTGCAAAAGGGGCCTAAAGTAAGTCACCAGTGTTGACTACAACGAAATGCTGACCAACAAACTGATGTCAGTAATCCACACCAAAATGCCAAGGACTATTATCAAAGAAAACATTGTTGTACGACAATGCATTCTCACATACAGTTGTCCACACCATTGAAACCATTGAAAAATTGGGTCTTGAGTTGCTGGAACACCCAGCATCCAGTCCAGATCTTGCCCCTTTCAACTATAATTTCTTTGGGCCACTCAAACATCTTTTACATGGTTGTTGATTTGCTATGGACAAAGAAGCATAGAGGCAGTGTATAAAAGGCTGTGTGACCAGACAAAAAATTCCTTCTCTGATGGAATAAACAAGCTTGTGGACCACTGGAAAAAGTGTACTGAAAAGTAAGGAGACTATTTCAAAACATGATGTAACTGTTCAACTCCTATTTTTGTTTTAATAAATTACAGAAACAAAAGGACGTATAATTTTTTACTTACCCTCACACTCACATACACACACATGTATGCATGCATGCACAGACACACGCATGCATGCATGCACACATACACACATACACACACACACACACTCACATTGTTGACCTTATAAGAATCTTATAAACTTTTGAGAGAATATAAAATAATTCTTTTTTGGAACAGCAGATCTCAAAGCACATAAGGCTATAGATATTGGGTTGAAAAATCCTTTTGGATAGAGAAAGCCAAAGGCTGCCGACAGTATAATGCCTGTCATGTCTAAAGGAGACGTGGATTCATGTTCCACAGGTAGCCTTTGACTTTTTCCATCCACAAGTGTTTCTGAACCCAATATTTCATACTATCATATCTGTGTGCATGTGTGTGTGCATGTGTGTGTGTGTGTGTGTGTGTGTGTGTGTGTGTATATATATATGTATTTATATATATTATTCTTGAACAAGTATATTATTGACAGTGACTTCAAAGTTTTGGCCAGTTAAACCATTGTTGGACTGCAATGCACTGAAGTTGATCTTGGTTTTATATAGTCTCTGTTGAGTTAAAATCTTTCTTGGATATGTGGGTTTGAGTGGAGTGGTAATAAGATTTTAACGTGAGTTGTTATGGAGAGGTGTTTTCGAGAAAGTTTTATTGATTAAATACCTTTACATTGTCAAAGAAAAGGGTTAAATCCAATAAAAGCAAAAAATAAACAAAGTAAAACTACCAAAAGGAACACACCTAAATATTCATACCTCTTACAAAGTTCTACATAAAAGAACAAATTCTAAACAATAACATAACCTGAAATTTAATCAATAAAAATTTCTTCAAAACACCTTGCCATAACTCACCCTAAAACCTAATTATCACTTCACTTGAACCCATATATACCAAGAAGATTTTAACTCAACACAGACTATATAAAGCCAAGATCAACTTGACTGGCTGAAACTTTGAAGTCACAGTCAATAATATTTTTGTTTGTGAATAGTAAATTTGTACTCTACAAAAATATAGAGTAACCCATCAGATTAATGTAAAAGTGGTTTTACAATAACTGGACATAAAAAAACAAACAAGACGCACACACATATGCATACATACTCAAGGTCATTCAACTGCACAGCTATATACACATACAGATGCACATACATATACATGCTTATATACCTATACGTATATATGTACATACATACTTGTAGGAGGATGAGGAGGATGGTTCATAAAACATAGTAGCATTTATGTCCAATGGGAAGGGGTGATTTAATCTACTGCAACCTCCTCTCCAAAAATGTGTGGCCCTGTGCCAATGGTTAGATATCAATATCTAAGTGGTATGTTACACACTGTACGTGTATGTATATGTATGTAGGTGTATGTGTGTGTGTGTATAGATATATATACATAGGTATGTATATACATAGGTATGTATATGCATATGTGTATATGTGTTTATGTGTATATTTGTATATATATATATATATATATATATGTATACACACACACACACACATATGTATATTTATATATGTATGTATGTATGTATGTATGTATGTATAAAAGAAAACTAAACACGAGAGATTGTCTATCAAATATTTAGTTATAAACAATCTTTCATATTAAATTTTGTTTTCAATATGTACTCTGTGACATACCCAACTCCAGATTCATACCAAATGATACAAGGAGAATAATACAAATGGGAATGTATATGGAATTATAAATAATGGTTACTGTTCTGCAATTTAAATTGGGAACCACTCAATATGTCTGTCTGTCTGCCTGTCTGTGTCTGTCTAACTCTCTCTCTCTCTCTCTATCTATCTATCTATCTATTTATCTATCTACCTATCTATCTATCTCTATATTTATGTATATTACTTTTAAGGATTCAATACAATCTAAGTACATTAATGTGTTGATGCCAGAAACGGCTAGGTATGGTAACATAGAGCTCACAGTGAGGTAAACAACTTCGAAGGCATCAAATGTTGGAAGGATACTGTATATATGCAGGTACCAGATCCAATCTAAACCATAGTTCCAACTCTGGGGTTGGCCCTTGGTGTAGTGTAAAAATATAAAAAAAGGTATAAAAATAAAACACAAATGATGTTTAAAATTTACGACAGCTGTTTTGGAAAAAAATTTTGTAATGTATTCATGGATTACATCATAACATATAATACACCATCTTCAGGTAAAATTTTAAGCAAGTGAGATTTCATACATAAGCCCGGACAAGTCCAATGTTGTTGGATTAGTGGTGCTTTACATGCAAATAATTAAGAAAATTAGGTCTGGTTTAAAAAATAATATATATATATATATATCATTATCATCATCATCGTCATCGTCGTTTAACATCCGCTTTCCATGCTGGCATGGGTTGGGCAGTTTGGCTGACGGCTGGCAAGCCAGAAGGCTGCACCAAGCTCCAATCAGATCTGGCAAAGTTTCTACAGCTGAATGCCCTTCCTAACACCAACCACTCCAAGTGTGTAGTGGGTGCTTTTTACGTACCACGGCACAGGTGCCAATCAGGTGGTACTGGCATCGGCCACGACAATGACTTCACTTGACTCAACAGGTCTTCGCAAGTGCAGTTTATTGCACAATGATTGAAGGGTACTCGTAAATGGGCTGGTTATGCTGCACTGGCATAGGGCACGGTTATGGTCTCACTTGGCTTGCCGTGTCTTCTCAAGCACAGCATATCTCCAAAGGTCTCAGTCACTTGTCATCACCATATATATATATGTATATATGTATGCATATATGTATGTATTTATGTGTGTATGTATGTATATTCAATTCCTAACTGGGTGTTGTGTTGAGTTCTCGAGCAAAACACTTCATCTCATGTTGCTCTGCAATCACTTTGACACCTCACAAGTGGTAAACAGTGCACCTGTTCAGACAACATTGATTTGATGTGAGCTAATGTGCAGCATGAACATTCAATCACTATAAACAAATCATTTGTGCAGGTTGTTTACCCAAAGCTGAATGCTCATACATTGTCTTCGATGGGAGAGTCCACTATGTATGTTTTATATACATATATATATATAATATACATATATATCATATATACATTATCTATATATATTTTTATAACAACCAAGAGTGATTAGGTCATCTAGGTAACTACCTCTAACAAATTTCCTGGTCATTTGAGAGAATTAATTTTCCATGAGTTCTTTGTATTTATGCTCCTGAGTATCTGCCATATATAAAGTCTGTTTTGTCAGTTAACTGCCTTTGATTTCGTTACATATCTCATGTATCCATAGTTTGCACTGAGTGCACCATAAGAGATTTCTATTTACACTTTTTCTACACATTAAGCAGAGCCACTTTGCTCGTGGGAGTAGTGTCCTGTATTGGGATTAATAAGGGATTAGTTATCCAGGTGAAATACTTCATAAGCTCTCTCTAGATAAAAGAATATACCAGGATTAACAAAAAAGTTTCATGATTGGTATTATAGTCCAGGTAATCCAAAACCAAAGTTCATCACCAGTCAGATTTGTAAATCTATGGTTCAATGACTAAATTAAGATGGTACTCTTTTACAGAGTGAAAAGAGGCAGAAATAATGGGCTATATACAATTATTTATTTATTTACATATCTATTTATCTATTCATTTATTTATTCATTTATTTATTTATCTATTATAGGCTTACAACTAGGGCAGTTGGTTTGTTTAGCTCTGAAGAAGATAGCTGTAGATAGTGGTTCCCTATATTTTCATGAACACATCCAAATGCATATCTGAAACAGCTGTAAGCCTATAATATATAAATAAATGTATATAAGCCATCATTTCTGTCTATTTTATACACACACACACACACACACACACACACACACACACACACACACACACATGTATGTATGTATGTATGTATGTATGTATATACAAGGAGAACTATAACTGTCATTAAATATGACTGAGGGTGTTATAAACACCTACATTGCTAGGAATAAAGGCTAAATGTTCTAATGCTTCAGTCTAAGCACATAATTGTATACATACATGTTGACAGCAACCGTAAATGCCCTAAAAGCAGCAGTCAAGATATTCCCAGACTGAAGAGGCTATGACAAATAAGGTACAAAATCAAGATTTTGGTTTAATAATTCTTTTATTGCTAAATTTTTTGTGAAAAATCTATCCGCAACTAACATCCTTTGACTGCTTGTTTACTTCAAAAGAATTTTCAAGTTTTCCTTGCTTCTTGTCTGACTTAAGGCCACATAAAGCTGGTCGTGACTAAATACGGGAGCTGGCAAGTAAATACCAAATACACAGAGTTGAAATGCTGTTTGATTTTTCTCTTCAGTGTTGAATGTTCACCATCCCACTTCCATTGCGCACACACTCACACACACACACAAACATTTACATACCTCCCTTTTACATACACACATATAAACTCACACAGAGTTGAAACGCTGTTTGATTTAACTTTTTTATCATACAGTTTCCATCATCCTACTTTGAAGTTTGCCATCACTTCTTCCTTCTTTATTCATATGTTGTGACAGAGAAAAGCACAAGAGTATTATTATAGTAGATAAGGTACAAAACCAAGTTTTTAGTTTAATAATTCTTTTACTACCAGACTTGTGAAAAATCTATCGGCAACTAACATCCTTTGACTGCTTGTTGCCTTCAAAAGAAGTTTTAAGTTTCCCTTCCTTCTTGTCCTACTTAAGGCCACATGAAGCTGGCCATGACTAAATACAAGAGCTGGTTAGTAAATACCAAATACACAGAGTTGAAATGCTGTTTGATTTTTCTTTTCAGCATTGAATGTTAACCATTGCACTTCCATTCCGTGCACACACAAACGCACAAGCACACAAACACGCACACATACACACATACACACACACACACCACACATTCACATATCCACCCACCCCTTTTACATACACACACATATATTCACGCAGAGTTGAAACGCTGTTTCATTAATTTTTTCAGTGTACAATTTTCATCATCCCACTACCAAGTATGACATCACCCCTTCCTTCCTTATTCATCTATCACCCCTTCCTTTCTCATTCATAAACACAAGAGTATTATTATAGTAGATTATCTCGGTAATCATAGGAGCTATGAAAAAATACAAAGCCCAGCAACACCGCCAAATCGTTCTACACACCTGTGTAATTTTTCACGCAATTCCACCCAGCTGTTTGACCGTGAATTTTCTTGACCGTGACAAGAAAATATACAAGAAAGAATCACCCATGTCAAATTTATATGTTTATATATATATATATATAT
>NC_068991.1:42468767-42481986 GCF_001194135.2 Octopus bimaculoides | reverse complement strand
ATATATATTTTGCATGTGGAGGTGCATTGGTCCAGTGCTTAGGGCAGTGGACTCACGGTTGTAGGATCACGGTTTCAATTCCCAGACTCGGTGTTGTGAGTGTTTATTGAGCAAAAACACCTAAAGCTCTACGAGGCTCTGGTAGGGGTTGGTGGTGAACCCTGCTGTACTCTTTCACCACAACTGTCTCTCATTCTTTCTTCCTGTTTCTGTTGTACCTGTATTTCAAAGGGCCAGTCTTGCTGAATCTCTCTGAAAGCTATGTTAAGGGTACACGTATCTGTGGAGTGCTCTGCCACTTGCACATTAATTTCATGAGCAGAATGTTCTGTTGATCAGATCAACTGGAACCCTCGTTGTCGTAACCAACGGAGTGCCACAAATATATTGCATATATATATGTGTGTGTGTGTGTGTGTAATATATATTCATATATACATACAGTGATTCAAAGAACGTTATGTAAATGAAGGGATACATGTTGATATATAAAACTACAATGGAACCAAGTGAAAGTGGTGCACAACATGACCTACCAGCTGATAACCCCATCTTTCAATTTATTGTAATAAGCTTTGTCTCCGAATGAAACACGTTAGTATTTCTCTTTTATGCTGCCACAAAGAATTCTACCTGAGATAGTGCTATGCTAACTATTTTGTTAATAGTTATTCACAAGTCATTCACTTGTTACTGTGTAGAATACATCAACTCTGATCAAAACTATAGCATGTGGGGTGTTTGCCAAACATTTTATGTGATATCCATAGATCAATTGCTCCAGATATACTATACATACATCTAGTTGTTGACCACACTTCCTTTTCTGACATGTAGAGGGTAATTATATGTAGTATGATTCAGCCGTAACTGTTCTGTTTATTATTCAAGCAATGTATCCTAAACTACATCTTCCAATGTGTTCTACATTTTGTTAAAGACAGTATGGTATGACTTGAGACAGTTTTGGTTGCTGTTTCTAGCAGATTGTGTTCCCATGTAGAGGCTTCTTTGTTGATTTAACTGATTATTTGTCACTTTAGTGATGGTCATATCAGAAATGAGTTAAGTGAACTTAGTTTGAAGGCAACAGCTGCTACTCATCCCTGCTTATTGGTTAAGTAATTTATAGTTACAGGATGACATCAGGTGAGGCAAAGGGTGAAGCAGCAGTGATGGTAGAGGTGGTGGTAGTGGTTGAAATGTTGGGTGTATACTTGCAAAGGATAAGCCATATCAACAAAGAAGATATTTGCTGATATTATCAAAGAAATACATAAGCTTTTGTATCTTCCTTTTTTCTTTTCAATCTGTTCAGATTTGTTGCCTCTATAATTGTCAATCATGTTAATTACCTACAAGTTATTTATAGGAGCTTTACCAAGTGTCATTAGAGATGGCCGTTTAGAGATTCTTTACAATATGTAAACTAATGATAAGCATGCTAGCCTAGCACAATTTTCATAAAAAGAATTTGAATGACCAGAGAAATAAATAATTGTATGTGAACTGATTGCAGGAACAACATGAACAATACTAAGGTGAAAGATAATGTGATTTGATTGCTGTCTTAACAGTTGAAAGAAAAACCCATTATTACTATTTCCAAGGGGTACAAAAAAAAAAGGAAAAAAAAAACCATCATCATCTTTTAGTATCCATTTTTCCATGCTTGTATGGGTCAGGTGGAATTGTTGAGGTAGATTTCCTACAACTGGGTGTCCTTTCTGTTGTCTGTACTCTGCTGTCTCCAAGTGAGGTAATTTTTCCACATGGCCAGACATGTTTTCACAGAAGATTGGAAACAAATGACACTGCTTGAATGATGCTGATACTCATTTACAACAGTATCATGTCAAGAGAAGCAGGTACATGTATGTGCACACATGCACACACACACACACACACACACACACACACACACACACGTACACACGCACAAGCTCACAAACACATACACACATACACATGCACACTCATACATACATATATATGACAGGCTTCTTTTAGCCTCAATGTACCAAATTAACAAAGCTTTGGTTGGCCCAAGGCTATGGTAGAAAATGCTTTCCAAGGCTCCACATTGTGGAAGTAAACCCCAAACCACACGATTGAGAAGCAGACTTTCTAACCACACACCTATGCCTGAGACTACAACCAAGGTAATTTGCCATACTGATCTGTAACAAAAATATCTTGATGAACTTGTCCTTGTAAATTCTCAAATATCCATGGATAATGAGTTTTCTTGGTAAGGCCTCGACTATAAAGTCTAACCTCAATTGAAAATCATTCAAAATGAAATATTTTCAAAGAATCTTGTACTTGCTTATGATATTATCTCAAGCTGAGTCAGTGAACAATATGGTATAGTTTTAATGTTAGTCTTTCAGTATTCCAATACAAAATTATTTGATTTTGAAGTTATCCTGTAAGATACATTAAGATGTAATATTTGAACTATATTGATTAAATGTTTAGGCTGTATTACATAGAAGATGAATTCTTGTCTTCTTTGATATTGTGCAAGATATATTCAATATATTCAAAGGAGATAAGAAATTATTTGAAAGTATTTGATATTTAACCTATATGATTAAAGGAGAGAGGAAAGACTACACTATTACTGATATCTTCCCATTTTCTCCACAGATAATAATAAAGGTCTCTACTTTTGCAGCTAGAGTGATTTAATTTAGACATCTATTATAATAAATGATATATAAATTATCATATCTTGCACTTTTTGCCAGAAAATTTTCCACTAAATAACTATATTGTCTGATTATTCCAAATTTGGCAACTTGCATACAACCTTTTAGACATCTAACAAGATAATAAATCTATATGTAGTGCAGGATTGAAACACATTTTAAAAATTAAAACCAAATATTCAAACAGACAAGACACTGCTATATTTCTGAAAAGAACCTGAAAGAATAATAATTTGCAATTAAAGCAGTTATCTTTGGGGCTCTTTTTCAACTTGAACATTGAAATAAAATGGAAGTAATTGTATATATCTTAACTGTCGGTATTTATAGTTGAATGAAAGAGAAGTCCTATATGAGTCAAGGAAATTTTTAGTATGTATATTTTTGCTAATAATTTTTTCCTTTGTGTTTTTTTTGTTTTTTTTTTATTCCACTTTTTCAGCTGTATACTGTAACAAAAAAGCCATCTCTAAGCATTCTGATGTATATCGTATGTTGTCTATCATACAGTTCCAGAATTTCATATCTTCTTAGTAATGTAAACTTTGCTTACCCAACCTCTTCCAATCTCATCCTTTATACCATTTACGAGGTGGTGTCAAAAAGTTCCAGGACTAGTTATGTTTAATAAAAAATAACTTGTTTACCTAAGTTTTAAGATCATCTCCTTTGAAATAGTCACCTTGCACAACAATACACTAGTCCCAGCATTACTTTTGGAATCCAGTCTGGAAGTCTTTTTCCATAAGCAAGTTGAGGACCTTCTGCAATTTGCTCTGGATCTTGACAATGGTGTTAAAATGGTGACCCCTGAGCTGCATTTTCATCTTGGAGAAGAGATGGAAGTCTTCAGGTGCTAAAGCTGGTGAATAGGATGGATGTAAAAGTGATATCATGTTGTTTTTGGTGAGAAACTCATGAGTGAGGAGGGCTCAGTGACAGAGTCCATTGTCGTCATGAAGAATCCAATTCTTCGCACACTACACATCTGGTCACTCCCGCAAACACTTCAGAACGTCGCAGTAGAACTCTCAATTGATAGTCTGGCCTTGGGGATGAATTTTTTGTGCACAATACCACATTTCCACGGGTGACACTCATGGCAGGTCTTTCAGATTGTTCATCATCTTCCAGGGACGTTCTTCTGCTTTTGAAGCACCCATGTCACTTGAAACATTGTGCATGACCCATTGCCTCATCGCTGTAAGCTTGCCAAAGCATGCTCAATACGTCTGTAGCAGGCTTCCCAGGTTTAACACAAAGTTTCATGTTGGCTCTTCATTCCTATCCATGACAAAATTGCAGACTACAGCATATATGTGATCACAAAAACACAAATTTCACAACACGTGAAGTAAACACAGCAATGTTGCTCAGCACACTGCCTCATGAGGGTGACAGCTAGCTCTTACTGTGAACACAACTGTAAGCTGCCATCTGTTGGTGTGCTACAGAACTAGTCTGGGAACTTTTTGATACCATCTCTTATACTATTTATACTGTTTATAGCCTTTATAGTTGAGTAAAAATCTTCATAAATCACATTATTTCTTATGCCCTATCAAAGAAAATATCATTTGACAAACTCTTGAACAGCTTTTTTAAAGCTTATCATATCATGAAAACTAAGTTTCAAAAGCAAATGAAAATAGCTAATGATAAGATATGATTAGAACAAAATTAATTGCCACAAAATATCATAATCAACGTTATACTACAAAAAGAAAAGGAAGATAAGAAATTAAATAATTAAATGTTTAGTTTGTTCTAAGTTATTATAAATAAATTAAATAAAAAAAAAACGTATGAACGAGTAACAGCTGATAGAAGAAGCAAGAAGTGACAGACACCAGAGGAGACAGCAACCTAATTAAACAAGTTAATAATCAAGATTTATAAAGTCGCAAAACGGGAGAAGGAAAAGTGTAGTAACAATCAGACAATGTGAAAATCATGAATAGACATGTTTCAGGAGTTATAAGTTTCTGTTCATGAATGACTTAAGAGAACAATAATTAAAATGAACACACTGAAATTGCTGGAAATGCTGTGAGCATTGAAGTGACAAAAGGATTTAAAATAGAAGCCAAGTGAGGCTGAAAATATATACAATTAGTACTAAAATAAGTAAAATCAAAACTAAAGCGATCAGAAACAAAAAAGATCTGAGATATATAGCAGTTGTAAAAAAAAAATTTCAAAGCATTGCTTTGAACAGCTTATTTTTTGCTTCCCAATATTTTTTTTCATTTTCATTACTAAATACATGATCTAATGGGTGTATACAACCTGTATACAAGTTTAAATATATCCTTGTCCACCTCTGCATGGATTGGCATCACTTAATGCAATTATAGTTTCATTTCAAATAAATCTTGTGGCTTGAACTGACCACCAAAGTGATTTTATATCTTATATATATAAAAGTGAGTTTGTGTGTGTGTGTGTATGCGTGTGTGTGCGTGTGTGTATTTTCCTCATGCATTCCAAAACCGAGTTGCCGTTTTTGACATATGGGGTATCAAAAATTCAGTAAGCTTTTGGCTACCAATTAAACTATATTTTCATTCACTTATTTGCATTAAAAAAAATTTTAGATTATCATTTTTCTTTTAGTTACCAATTGTAAACGACTTCTTTTACCACCACCACCTCTATGACGACGACATCACATTTTCTGTATGTGTTCACGCGATCGATCGTTACGTACATTAGGCCGATGACTGACAAGTATGTGTGTGATGGTATTTTTGTCTATCAATATACAGACATTTTTGTGACGACTGACACACACACACACACACACACATCTAAAGACAGAGGTAGACACACACAGGGATAGAGATGGGCTTCATATATGCGTTAATGTACATGTGTGTGTGTGTGTGTGTGTGTGTCTTACTTTATGTATGTAACTCCCCCCTCCCCCTCCAACAGTGAAACGTGCTGATATCGAAACTTTACTTGCGGCCTGGACTTCAAACAAACAACAATGTTCACTTTCAAGTATTACCAACATGAAGATTTGGCTGATTTAACACCACTCACAATACTTGCAAATATATCTGAAAAAAAAAAATATTATTCTGGTTATTATAACAAATTTGGAAGCTTGGCGAAGTAGAAAGCCTTAGCAGCTCTTTCAATATAATTACAGAAATGTTATTCCACTCCTTCTAACCAGTTTCAAGATAATGTTTTTTTAACAGTCCTTGTCTTCTTCATCACTTTGCGTATCAACATCGCACAACTTTTTTACTGCGTTACTCCGTATTTATTCTACAGCCTATAAATGTTACACAGTTCAAAAGCAGCATCTTCCTTTTTATACACTTGGTTCAGTATTCATTTCAAAATTGCAAAATAAATCATTTTTGTATGAGAAATTGAATTATGCCTTCTGAATTTTCTTGGACTTTCACTTTCTTCACCATGACATTCATTCAATCGTGAATTTTATAACATTTAGTACATGTTCCAAATAAATGTTGACTTTATGTACTTTCTTAAATTGGTGATGCATACTAACTTTTTGCTGAATTGGTGACTTTCCATTTTTTGATAGCATAACTATGCTACAGAAAGTATGTTTTGCACCTATATTGACTACATTTCGTTTCGCTTGAAGTTCGTGTGTGTACGTTTTGCTGTTTTCAATATAATCAATTCTATGAGTGTGTATGTGTGTGTTTATGCATTCATTACGTCTATAGTAAACTGTAGTAAAGAACATTTTACGCTGTTTTAATGAGTAGCCATCCTTATGGTTGGTGATCCCATTGAAAATCATGATATTCTCATTCGTGTTCAAGATAACAACCTTAAAGTGTTTCACAGACTCATCTCTCATATGATGCTCTCCAGTTTAACTTATTCTGTAGAATGGATAAGATGGGTATTATTTCAATATTCTTTGGACTGAACCTGCAACAGGATAGCCAATTACAAACAAAAGGGGGTCGTCAAATGACTTCTATTCTTACCAACTGATGTTAAGACCAGAACAGTCAAATCCTTTCTACTACAGACACAAGGCCTGAAATTTCGGTGGAGGGAACCAGTTGATTATATCAACCTCAGTGTTTCACTAGAACTTAATTTATCGACCCCAAAAGAATGAAAGGCAAACTCGACCCCGGCAGCATTTAAACAGGCGAAATACCACTCAAGTATTTTGCCCGGCATGCTAACGATTCTGCTAGCTCGCCACCTTCCAGAACAAACAAATCAATTACACATGTCAAATAAACTTTATTTTCATTTACCTATTTTCTATGTTATCTCAATAATCCGCTGTAGTTACTTCAAATACTCTTCTCTACGACAACCAGGTTCCATTACAAAATGAAAATAGTTTCACACTTTCAATTTGAACCAAAATTACAAAGTGTTGCATTACGAGAGTGACGAAGTGTGAATAATGAAAATTGAATTATGCCTTCTGAATTTTCTTGGACTTTCACTTTCTTCACCGTGACATTCATTCACAATTTTAAGTTCATTTTCAGACAATATTTTGATTTGCTTCTAATGTATCACTTTCGTCCGATGTTTCACACATTCTTAGAATTCTACTCAGACAAACATTTATGAAAATGTACACATGAATATTGTATTAAAATAAGCTACAACCAAAAAAATTGCATTAAAAGACATCAATTTTTCTATATGTTATGAGGAAATACTCTCTCTCTCTCTCACACACACACACGCGCGCGCGCACACACACACAAGAAAGATGTATGCATATGTATTTATGGACGAAGGTCAAGAATACGCACTCCTGATGTTTACGATCAAGGTTGGTGTGCGTATTCTTTACCTCCGGTTATTTATGTACATGTATATGAAAGATAATGTGTGCGTGTGTGTGTGTGAGAGAGAGAGAGAGAGAGAGAGAGAGAGAGAGAGAGAGAGAGCGTGTGAGTGCCACTTGCACATACATACAAAAAATTTCATACATCATAACACACACCTTCACTCACTCACTCTCTCTCTCTCTCTCTCTCTCTCTCTCTCTCTCTCTCTCTCTCTCTCTCTCTCTCTCAAACACACACATACACATCCATTTCATATACACATACATCTTACACTTTCTCTTCTCTTTTACTTTCTCCTCTCACTTCAAAGCAAATGTTACCTTTTTACTTTATCCTCTCTTTCAATTTCTGCTCTCTTCAAAGCATACAGAAATTAAACCAATTTTACAGGAATTAACAAACAATCATATAATCCCATATATGTTAAGTTGACAACTTTGCTTCTTCAAATGAAAGAATGCCATAAAATAACTTCCCTTTGACACACACACATGCATACACACACTCTAGGTAAAACTTCTGTGTGAGTTATGTTAATTCTTGCAGTGTGCACATGCAAATTTACAGCTCAAACCCAATTGAAATGATCTTTTTCTATTGTGTAATTTGTGTTTGTGATGAGCATATTTAAAAACCTAATCTTCTATATAATCTTAAAAGGAGGTTTTCCCAGAAATCCCGTCCTTTATCTCTTCTTTCTAGCATGTCATCATCATCATCATCGTCGTTTAACGTCTGCTTTCCATACTAGCATGGGTTGGACGATTTGACTGAGGACTGGTGAGCCAGATGGCTACACCAGGCTCCAATCTGATTTGGCAGAGTTTCTACAGCTGGATGCCCTTCCTAACGCCAACCACTCCAAGAGTGTAGTGGGTGCTTTTACGTGCCACCGGCACGAGGGCCAGTCAGGCGGTACTGGCAACAGCCATGCTCGAAATGGTAGAATCAACCATATAGAGAGAATAGGTAAGAAAGAAGAATGGGGGTGATAGAGGAGAGGAGGAGGAGAAAGAATAGGTAAGAGAGAAGTATGGGAGTTATAGAGGGGAGGAGGAGAGAGAAAGAGTAGATAAATTAGACATAGGGTCATGGCCAAGATGAAGGTGAAGAGACAAAAACTAATAAATTCTTTATTACTCACATCTACAACAGTTGGTACAGTGAAGTCGACATTGTCTCCGATATTCTCCAGAACATTAGCCAGGTAACGTAAAGTACGGCCTGATGGTGAAATTCCTTCTTCTTCAAAGAGTGTCAACACATTCTTAGCTTTCTTGTAGTCGTGAATTCTTACATATCCTCTGATTAATCCAAGGTGACATTTCCTCCCCACCACTTTTTTTTTTTTTCCAAATTTCTTCCGATTCCTGTTTGCGATACAAGAGATTAGGATTTCACCCACAAAACATGTTCTCAATTTTTCATTTTTTCCCTCTCCACACCAAATTTATTTTTTACTTTTTTCAAATCCATGGAGAAAAAACAGAGAGTACAAATCTTTAAGAATTTTACCCATCACTTCACCACTTTCAAAAAGCTACACACTCCCAATGTTTCACTTTTAGCTTTTTAGAAAACAGATAAGTTTCTTCAGAAATAATGTCCTTTACCTGTTGTTTCTGGTGGTGGTCTGGTATCTTTAAGTCTACTATTTCAGTAGAATTCTACGCATACTGTAAACATCAGACAAAAGTGAAAAATTGGGAGATTTTAGCTTTTTGAAAGCTTGTAGGTGATGGGTGGTCTTAATATAATTCGTTGATATAATCAATTTATCCACTCAACTGAAATTGCTGGCCTTGTGCCAAAATTTAAAACCACCATTTCTTTTGGTTATATTAGGTAATCAAGTATGAAATTTGTAGAAAAGAACAAAATTTTGTTAATTTTTTACAAATACAAGGAATAGTTTTATTCATCAAAGTATGCACCCATATTGTCAATACACTTTTGCCATTTCAGTGGTAGCTTGTCCAGCCCAGAACAGTAAATGCCTGGCAGTTTAGTGTCAATAAAATCTTAGAAGGCCTGTTTTACAGCATTGTCAGAATTAATTTTTTTTCCTATCAAAAAGTTATCCAAATTCTGGAAGAAGTGGTAGTCAGTGGGGTCAAGATTAGGTAAGTATGGTGGATGATGGAGAACTTCCAACTCCAACTCCTGTAGTTTCACCAATATCATTTTTGTGATGTGTGGTCTGGCGTTGTCTTGCAATAAAATAGGAGTGGATCTGTTGACTACTCTAGGCTGTTTTTTGTAAGTTTCTGCATCATTTGGTCCAGTTCACTGCTGTATACTTCAGCTGTGATTGATGAGCCAGATTTAATGAAATCATAATGGATCACACCTGTGCCAGACCACCAAACACATACCATCAGCTTCTTTTGATGAATTTTGCTTTTTGGACTGTGTTTTGGTGGCTCACCTTTGTCCAACTATTGTGCTGAATGTTTGCAGTTGTTATATTGGATCCATTTCTCATCACATGTTACAGTTCAATTCAAAAATGATTCATTTTTGTGATGAGAAAGTAGCATAAAGCAGGCTTCCAAACATTGCTGTTTCTGATTCTCATTGAGTTCATATGGAACCCACTTATCCAACTTTTTCACTTTACCGATTTGAATTAGGTGAGTCAATATTGTTTGCTTGCTAACATCAAACAGCAACGATAATTCATGGACACTTTGAGATGGATCTGACTCAACGGTGGCTTTCAGTTCATCATTGTCTACCTTTGTTTCTGGTTGACCGTGTTCCTCATCTGTGAGGTCAAAGTTACCCAAACGAAATTTTGCAAACCAATTTGATCCTATCTGCTGTGTAATAACATTAGAATGAAATACTCCATTAATATTCCCAGCTGTCTGTGATGCTGTATTTCCAAGAAAGAACTGATATTTCAAAACTGTACGAATTTCTGACTTATCCATCTCTAAACAAAAATAGCAAAAAAAACGATTTATAGATACTTTATAAAGTGCAAAATGAGTTAGAATTAAAAAAATCGATGTGTCAGCTTTCTAACAAAAAATAAAGATTGTCAAAATATAATAATGGTGCAAAGTGAGCAGCTATCAAAGTTTACCATATACCTTACTACAAATTTCATACTCAACAACCTAATACTAATAATTGTAAGTGATCATTATCACCAAAGCCTTCAGTGACTGAGTATTTCAGTGATTGGAAAGTGTCTTTTACCATGGCCTTGGATCAACCAAAGCCTTATGGTTGAAATTTGATGGACAGATATTATGAAGAAGCTTGTCAAATGGATCATTCCTGTTCTGGGGTGGTAGTCTTCAGGCCCCAGATCTGAGAATAACTTGCTCTCTTCTATCCACTGATGATGGAAGCTCTGATAAAGGTATTAGGTGCTGCCATTCCTCCTAGATTGAACCATAAACAAGAAAATATCATAATACTGCAGTATTCATCATGAGAAGACATCTCGTATAGCTGTATAGTGCACTGCTGTCACTGGACACCATTTTACAGTGTGTGCTGGGTGCTCTTAATGTGGCACCAGCAAGGAAGCTTTTATGTGGTGCTGGCACGAAAACTTTTTATGTGACACCAGCACAAAACTCTTGCAAGTCAATCCGCTTCATCAGGAGGAGTTGCAGTATTCAGATTTTTCTTTGTGGCTTCAAGATTTTGATGAAGTGCGTGTTTGTCTTTAGAATGACATTATAGTACCCTGTAGTGTGAGAGGCTGAATCTAGCCAGTTTGAACGCAGAACAAAGTAGAATATTTGGACCTGATAGGTTCAGTTTAAATGCTAAAAGGTTAAATGGTATATACAGATTGCATTTTATATACATGCATGTTGCATTAAAATATATATATATATATATATATATATATATATATATATAATATGTTTGCAATAATATTGGGACAAGTTTCATCTTGAGCCTTCCTACTTTACCAAACAACTTTGTAAACAAGGAGATTTTGAATTAATTAAAAACATCTCCATCAGTATATAAAATTCTCATTTTGAGTGAATGCTAACAGCGCAACAGCAAAAGCTGGGGAAAAAATGAGGCTGCTAGAGGTCATTTAAAGCTACCAAAACTAATAAAACATATAGCTTTCATTTATGCAAATGAGATCCTTAAAAAAACTGATTTCACTCTTTTAAAAACCTTAAGCAAAGGTTATATAAATATTATGACTTGTGATTACATAGACAGAATTTAAAGCAACATTTAAAAAAAAAAAAGATCCTGTTCAAAACAGATTAGTAAAAAAAATACGTAATCAACAGTTATTGATATCTGTAATTAGCAATGGAACCTAGCTTTTGGGAAGTCATTCTCATCACTTATGCAGAAGATGTGACCATACAATGAGTACTTTATACCAAACCATTAAATACTAAATACAAGAAACATCTAAGGTATCAAAATGAATTACCTTAAGGTGAAAGGCTGATGACTTGAGCAGAGGAAAGAAGCATTTTTAAATTATAGTAAACTACAGCTTTACTACTGACTAACCTTGAATCGAGGAGAAACTATCTTAGATGAATGGAAAAATCAAAATTCTAAAACTTTGAAGTTAAATTTATTATCCTCAAACATACACTTAAATAAATTAAAAATCAGATTATTTAAAAACACTATTGCAGGTTTACTTCAAATTTGATAAGACAAAAAAAAGTAATATCAAAGTGAGAAATGTATCTAATACCGAAAATTACAAAGTATTTTGATTGTGTATGCACGTGTGTGTGCACGTGTGCGTGCACATGTGCATATGTGTGTGTGCATATGTGTGTGTGCATGTGTGTATGAGGGGGCAGTTAATCATAGTGTGTGATCTGTTTAGAAATGCTGTAAAACAAATACTGCAACTCAACAGATAAAGTTTTTTGCATTGGCAGTAACAATAATACAAAAGGCAAGATGACATGAAGGTGCCCGAAAGTGATTTATAATAGCACAATAATATAAGATGTTTATATTCTATATAAAATATGAACTACAACTAGAGATGTTATGCCTCACTGATTTATTCCTGCAAAGACTACTAATACCCAGAAATGACGACATAAATTTAGCAAAAACCTTTAAACCAATACTAAATTATATAGAGGGGAGGAGGTAAGTCAATACCATCTAACCCAGTATTTCACAGGTACTTAATTTTATTGATTGTAGAAGAATGTAAGGCAAAGTTGAACACAGTAGGATTTGAACTCTGAATGGAAAGAGCTGAAGCAAATAACACTAGATGATCCTGCCAATCCACCACTTAACAATAATGATAATAATAATAATAATAATAATAATAATAATAATAATAATAATAATAATAATAATTGTCTCTACTATAGACACAATGCCTGAAATTTTGGGGGACGGGTTAAGTCAATTACATTGACTCCAGTACTCGACAGGTACTTAATTTATTGATCCTAAAAGGATGAAAGGCAAAGTCAACTTTTGTAGAATTTGAACTCAGAATGTAAAGACAGATGAAATACCATTCAGCACTTTGCCTGGCGTGCTAATGATTCGACCAGTTCACTGAATGATGATGATGATGATGATGATGGTGATGGTGATGGTGATATGATGATGATGATGATGATGATGATGGTGATGATGATGGTGATGGTGATGATGATGATGATGATGATGATGATGGTGGTGGTGGTGGTGGTGGTG
>NC_068991.1:42465462-42466488 GCF_001194135.2 Octopus bimaculoides | reverse complement strand
TAATTTTCTTATGGTTTCTTAAACATTCACTTTGAACAAAACTGTACAAATCCAAATATATGGTACCCTAGGCATAACACCTACATGAACTTCTAACTTGTTGTCTCTTGAGGTCTCTGGGTGAGACTTGGATCCAACTTGTACAAATGCAAAACAAAAGTCAAACATAAAATAATAATAATAATAATAATAATAATAATAATGATAATAATAATAATATTTTTTTCTATTTTTTTATTTTTCAAACTAACACAGAGTGAACCATTCATAAGTTTAAAAACACCACAAAAAACTATGCTCGGAGATAAACCTATCAACAAAAACAATACAGATGAATACAGATCTGTTAGTCTTAAGAAGCTATGGTACGAGCAATGTTTACATGCAGAGAACTCGGTGATGGTATTGTCTCAAAAAAATGACCCTATACAAACAAATCCATCCCCTAATGTCAATGTCGAAGCTCATCATACCTCAATGATAACAAAGCAAATTACAAACCAGATTAGTCTTTGACCAGATCACAAAGGGCCATGTACTTGATATAGATCTGTTAGCCTTAAGAAGCTACATTACGAGCAATGTTTACATGCAGAGAACTCGGAGACAGTGTTGTCTCAAAAAATTAACCCTAAACAGACAGATCTGTCCCCTAATGGCAACGTTGAAGCTCATCATACCTCACTGTTAACAAAGCAAAATACAAACCGGAATGATCATCGACCGGATAACAAAAGGCCACGTACTCGAATGAGGAACCAGATTCAATACGAGAAATCAGCTACTGGTTCAAATCTTTCTGACACACAGGAGCTGGAAGTACCCCACAACCGGAATATACCAACAGATGGCCATCCATGCTCGTCATCAAACAGCCAAAAGAAAAAGAATGAAAAATGGTCTAGGGAAGATGATAAAGAAGTTCTTATGGCCTTCTACCATGCCATATATTTCCCCACAAATAAATCTAATACTGTACAAACCTACTTAAATTGGAGACAGAAACACCTTGAAGTAAGACCCTAC
>NC_068991.1:42464388-42465452 GCF_001194135.2 Octopus bimaculoides | reverse complement strand
TCTAAAAAATCAAATCATGATTGAATGGCTGAAAATTAAAGAAACCAGTATGAATGAATGCGATACTCTCCCAAAAATTTGCAATTCTAACCAAAACCTGAAAATAATTGGTAAAATCCGCTTTGCACTTAAGGATATAATTTCAGCTAATGTTGTTGATATTACAGATCTCAACCACCTGTACTATGTATCCGAGAAAATCTCAACGATTCTATGTGGTGAAATGATTAGAAAATGACAACATTCCCACAAAAAGCTTTCTTGGCAAGAGTGTATTCAACACCAAATTAAGCTACTTAGGTCTGACATAGAATGTTTGAAAAACCTTAAATTTGACAAGAGTATCAAACCTACAAAGACCCAAAAACTAAAGAAATAATATATGAAACCCATAGTTGACATTGATGCCACCAAAGAAACCATCAAGCAAAAGGTATGTGCTAAAGCTGCCCATATAGCAAGGTGTGAAAAGTGTGTTAGATTCTTCAGAGATAATAACATGTTAAAAAATAACCCCAAAAATTTCTACAGGAAGATAGGGAAAACACCAGTAACAATAAAGTCAGTCCCATCAAAAGAAGAAGTGCAGGAATTTTGGAATAAAATTTGGGCAGAAGAAAAAACACACAATGAAAAGGCCCCTTGGATTGATAGAATATCTACAGACTTAGACTCCTTAGAGGAGCAAAAGTGGGAGGGTGTCAAGGTAGAAGATATAAGATCTGCTCTCAGGAGGTAAAGCAAATGGAAGTCTCCAGGAAAGGATAAAATTCCTAACTTCTGGTTGAATGCCTTCCCAGAGTCCATGAACTACTAACAAAACTTTACAACAATGTTTTGCAGCATCCTAGTATGATTCCCTCTTGGCTAGTTAATGGTTTAACATTCTTACTTCCAAAAAATGAAGAAACAAATGAACCAAAAAATTATCAACTCATAACCTGCTTAACAACAATGTATAAAATGCTAACATCTGTCCTGACTGAATATACCTATAGTTTTTTAATAGAAAGTAGCATATTCCCTAATGAGCAAAAAGGATGTAAACGTGGATCTTATGGTTG
>NC_068991.1:42461006-42464378 GCF_001194135.2 Octopus bimaculoides | reverse complement strand
GACTGAATATACCTATAGTTTTTTAATAGAAAGTAGCATATTCCCTAATGAGCAAAAAGGATGTAAACGTGGATCTTATGGTTGTAAAGATCAGCTACTCATCAATAAGATGATCTCAGAAGATTGTGACAAATGACACAAAAACTTGCCAATATCCTGGATAGACTATAAAAAGCTTCTGATAGCCTACCACATTGCTGGATTAAAAAATGTCTGGAAATGTATGAAACAGCTCCTACTCTGCGAAACTTTTTGTCTGTAAGTATGAGATCATGGAGAACCACACCGACTTTGAACAGTGACAATGAATCTCTAAATGCTGGAGATGTAAGGTAATGCACTGTTTATCTTGATATGAGATCACCATGATGCACACATATGGTTGTGATGCATGTGCCTGGTGTACCTTTATCAGATGGCTAGCCATGATGGGTATATTCGGCTTTGTATGTTTGTACCCCAGTATCACTTTGATGGCATGCACTGGTCCCTCACTCAATAATAGTAATAACAGTGACCATCAGATCAGACATCATAAACCTGACATTTTTGTGGTGAACATAAAGAGAAAAAACTTGCATGATAATTAACATAGCATGTTCCAGTGACAACAGTGTCAATGAGAAAGAAGAAGAAAAATTAAACAACTATGATGATCTGAAGGGAGAAATATGCAGGTCGTGGGCAATGAAGAGAGTGGACATGATACCAATAGTGATTGGTGCACTTGGAAGTATCAACACTCACCTACCAACATGACTTAAGGTTGGTACAAATGTAAAGATAGAACACTTACAAAAAGCATCATTACTTGGAACTGCAAGAGTTCACAGGGTTCTTGAAGCATGATCAGTAAACAAGTGTTACCTTAGTCTGCTGGCTGTGGACAGCTGACACTTTCCATTATACTCAACAAAATAAGCAAAGCATTTTCATCAAAATAATAATAATGATAATAATAATGATGATAAGAATGAAACAATAGACCATCTCGTCTCGGGATGTCCTGTGCTGACACCAAACAAATACAAAAATTGCCACAACAGAGTAGGACAGTATTTACATTGTAAACACTACAAAATCAGCACTCCTGCTTACTGGTATGAACATCATCATGAGCCAGTCGTTGAAGGTAAAAATGTCACTATCCCCTGGGATTTTCCTGTTAACTTTGACAGAATGATCTAGGATAATTGACCAGACATAATTATTAAAGACATGGAAGAAAATACTTGTAGACTAATAGATGTAAATGTTCCCATCAATAAAAATAAATATGTGAAGGAATTTGACAAACTAAGTAAATGTAAGGATCTGGAAATTGAAATACAAAAGATGTGGCATCTTAAAGCAAGAACTGTTCCTGTTATTGTAGGTGCTCTAAGTATAATAAAAAAAGGAATGTCAGAAGCAGCTAGATAACATCCCAGGTGAACCAAGTCTCAGAGAAATCCAAAAGATTGTGCTGACAAGTACTGCCCACATCCTTAGAAAAGCCCTATCCACTTAAATGTCTATGTTGTATTACATCAAGATATTTCGCTACTTCCCCTCCCCAAGCTTTCAGTCATAATGTAACATCTCTTATCCTTCACTCGCCCCAGAATGCTGGGTGTGTCTCAGCAAGTAACTGTAACAAACATGCAGGTTAAAAGTAGAAAAAAAAAAAAAATAATAATAATAAATGCCCTGATGCAATACCAGGCACTGGCTCTCATGGCTTCTCATCTTAACTGATTGGAAGTGTTATCATGTACATGTTTTGTCTTGGTATAAAAGATGGGCTACAGAAAAATATTTTGCTCAATACCACAGATTTGCTTGTCACTTGTTTGACCTCAATCAGTTGAGCATGTCCCTTGGTGGCTGACAATATGTGCATCTCTGATCACGAGCAGACATAGTGAGGAAGCATCATAGCTATGTGTTGAGAGGAATTCTTTGGGTTTGGATAATTCACTTTTGGAAACATGGGTCTTTCATACAACTCTTATTCAGGGACTTTTTGAGCGGGATGGGCTACTTGACCTGAAGAAAATTCTAGCCTGCAAGGTCATGCGCTGTTTATCTTAATATGAGATCACCATGTCGCACACATATGGTTGTGATGCATGTGCCTGATGTACCCTTATCAGACGGGTAGTCATGATGAGTATATTGGGCTTCGTATATTTTACCCCAGTGTCACTTTGATGGCATGCACTGCTCTCTTACTCAATGATAATAATAATAATAATAATAATAATAATAACAGCAACAACAATAGTAATAATAATAATTCAATGTGAACATATTGTTGTTGGTGCTTCATACTTAAAATGTGTGTAAGATTCTAACATTATAAACAATTTTGATAGGTGATGAGAAACTTACCAAATTCTGCTATAAAAGGTCATGTCATTTCAACTTGTCAGTGCCAAACTAGTATCTGTTTATGATCTTCTTAAATCACAATTTTTTTTACTATTTATTACTTATGTCTAACTTGCTACAAACATGAATGTGAAAATATACAGATACACACACATGTAAATATGCATATAAGCTAGTAAACATGTACACAAGAAAAATATACTTAGTTTGCTCTCATGCATATGCATTCAACTGCATGTAACAAACCAGAAAGAAAGAAATTCAATAATAGCAGCAACAGCAGCAGTAATGATAGTAATATTTACTCTGAAACAATTGGATATACAATGACAGGCTGTCCATTTGAGGTTCAAGTTGGTTATTGTAAGGAAAACGTGTGCATGTGCACGTGCACACACACACACACACACACACACACACACACACGCACACACACACACTGGAAACATTGACAATGCCGAAGCAGAAATATGTAAAAGGAAAATGATTCATTATAAAAGAGTATGTTCCATAAGGAATTGATAAGGCACATTTTGTAAATATCTAGCACAGGAAAAAGTATAAAATAATAGTTGAGCTGTATTATTTAGCATGTTGTAGAAAGCAGATCACACAAAGACACCAGATGAAGCTTATCCTAATTAGGCATGAGGCCAACAGCTTGTTCTTATAAGAAAGCTCTAACCTCATAAAAGGTGTAAAGACATTTGTTTCACTAGGAAATGGAAAACAGCTAGTTATACAAAGATACACACTCACCTTAGTTCATCATCATCGTTTAACGTCCGCTTTCCATGCTAGCATGGGTTGGACAATTTGACTGAGGACTGGTGAAACCGGATGGCAACACCAGGCTCCAGTCTGATTTGGCAGAGTTTCTACAGCTGGATGCCCTTCCTAACGCCAACCACTCAGAGAGTGTAGTGGGTGCTTTTACGTGTCACCCGCACGAAAACGGCCACGCTCGAAATGGTGTCTTTTATGTGCCACCCGCACAAG
>NC_068991.1:42452736-42459787 GCF_001194135.2 Octopus bimaculoides | reverse complement strand
CAGGGCCATCTACCTGAAGGGGTTTGTGTTTTATCTACCTTCCTACTTATTAGGATTTTGGTTTTAGCTAGGTTGACTCTAAGGCCCTTCAATTCTAGACCTTGCTTCCACACCTGAAACTTCTCCTCTAGTTCTGATAGTGACTCCGCAATTAGGGCAAGGTCATCAGCATAGAGGAGCTCCCAGGGGCAGCCTGTCTTGAACTCCTCTGTGATTGCCTGGAGGACTATGGTAAATAATAGGGGGCTGAGGACGGAACCTTGGTGGACCCCTACCTCTACCCGGAATTCATTGCTGTACTCATTTCCAACCCTCACCTTACTGGCAGCATCTCTGTACATGGCTCGCACAGCTCTCACTAACCATTCATTTAGACAAAATCTCATGGCACCATTATCATATTTATGTCCACTTTCCCATTCAATTTCTCTAGTGATGCTGTCTTGATAAAAGCAAAAGCACCCAATATAATCTGTAAAGGGGTTAGCATTAGGAAGGGCAGCCAGCTATAGAAACCAAGCTAGATAACATATATAAGCACCTAGTTTTTAAGAGCTGTAGTTCCTAATGGAAGGTGACTCAGATTATGATGCCTCACCCGACCCATGCCAGCACAGAAAATAGACAATGACGATGATGATGTATGAGTTAAGTGGGTTAGATTACACACGGTATCTCTCCACTGGCCACAGTCTCCTTTGTATAACGAGGTCAGCCATCAGCATTTCTCCCTGCCTTTCTTGAGTTTCTTCTTCTGTAGTCTTCTCCCACTTACATCATTCAAGACCTTTTCACTTAAATTGTATTCTTCAAATACACAACATGTCCAAAACATTCCTGTCTTCTCCCTTGTACATTATAGCAGATTCTTCTGATACCAAACTTTCCTCATAGCATACTTGATGAAATTGCTCATGCTTGCCTCATTTCTACCAAGCTTTAGCATATCCTCTTTTAACATGTAATATCACTATTTGTACATGAACATCATCTAGCCTGCCATTCACCTGAAGACTTTGTTGTCAACAGAAGCAATAGCTCCTTGAACTTTCCCCACTGTTAAGCCTTCTGGTAAAGGGTTCATTTCTTTGATGCACAAGCCCCTTCTGCACAGCCAGTCTGAGTTGTCACAACACATTTTAATGTATCCATTGTTTTCATAGAGTATAACAATATAAAGTTTCTACCTTTTTCTCTTTCTTCATATCAAATACAGTCATTTCCCATTTGGTAGTAAGATTTTGTTTTCTTTTTTGCTTGGACTTTATTGTTTGTTAAATCAATTTTTATTTGGCTATTCCATTACAGACACTGCTCTGATGAACTTTATCCATATTCAGCTGATTTGGCTATGAGACAGGTCATGGGTATACATTATGGATAATCTGTCTTGAACTTCACTGTTATTATTCACAGTATAATAAACAAGAGAGGGTTTAGAACCAAACCCTGACAGACATCTACCAGTACACTAACTCATTGCTAACTCCCACTTTTGTAACAACACATTTACAGAAGCCTTGCAAGGCTCTTAAAAACAATTTATCTACCCCTACAGTTTTCCAAGTGTCCACTAGACTACTGACCATGGTGCTGCATCAAAAACCGTTTCTAAACTAACTACGTACAATGAGTTGTTCTTGGCTAAGAGCTACTATTGCAGATGATTCATAAAGATGATTCATATCCTGAAGCACAAATCCAATCTGTAATTCAGCTGACAGAGTTCTCTCCTTGATTAGCTTTCCTCTCCTACTGCCATGATTTGGTCAGTTTAATGCTTCTGTCAAAGCATCTCCTTTACCCTTGCAGTAGTTCACAAGCTGCTGCTTTATAAGGCATTGGATAACTCCGCACTGTTTATTTGATTAACTACATAAGAAGTACATGGTCAACTTCACAGCTGTGGTTCAGCTGCTTTCTTTGCCTCTATATATCTAACCCTTTAGCATTCACATTACTTTATCAAATACAATACTTATTTATTCACATTGTTTCGAATTAATCATGTATTATCTCATAGATTTGAAATTTCAATGATATGGTTGTATATTCCTAGAATGACATTGTATGGTTGATGTGAGAGGCTGGATCTGGCAACATGAACATAAAATAAGTAGAATATTTTGGCTGGATATGACTGGTTTAAACACTAGAGGATCAATGGTTCTTTTTACCAATTAAGCAACCAACAGTCAACAGCTGGTCTCTTTGTTGGACCCACATGGGCTAAGCACTCTTTTTATGACATACTTTTTCCTCATTCAGAAACTGTCCTTAGTATTGTTTTCATGTCTTTTTCTTCTCAGTGTCAGTGAGGATGAGTTGACCACTATAATAATAATAATAATAATAATGATAACGATTTCAAATTTTTTCCACAAGGGCAGCTTGCAGGAGGGGATTAAGTAGAACAGCTTAGACAGAAAGGCAAGGAAGTTGCTAACTAGATATGGGTCACTCCACTCAAAAAGTGACACAGACAGACTGTATGTACCAAGAAAAAGAGGGAGAAGAGGACTTATTGGATGTGAACACAGCATTAGAGCAGAAGAAAACAGTATAGCATGGTATGTAAAAAATGTCACAGAACCGCTATTATTAGAAGTAAGAAGGGCAGGCTTGTGTAGGATGAAAGATTGAAAAGAAAAAGCACTATACAAGAAATCGAAAACGAATGAAAACTGAAAATAAAGAAAAGAATGCATAGTCAATTTCATAGGGATGTTGAAGATAAGACAGACAGAGAAAAAAGATGGCTGTGGATGACTAAAAGTGATTTAAAACCGGAAACAGAGGCTCTAATCTGTGCTGCCCAAGAGCAAACACTAAGAACAAACTACATAAAACACAGAATAGACAACACAGCAGAAAGTGATAAGTGCAGAATCTGTTGACAAAACAGTGAAACCGTATGGCATATTACCAGCCAATGTACGCCACTAGTCCAGAAGGAATATGAGACACCACATCAATATAGCCAGGCTTGTCCATTAGACACTCTGCAACAAGTATGTTCTTGACAGAGCAAAAAATTGGTACAACCACAAACCTGAAGAAAATAGAAATGCAATGATCCTATGGGATTTTAGGATTCAGTGCGACCATGAGATAGAGAATAGGAAGCTGGACATAATCTTAATTGAGAAAGAAAACAAACTATGCTGGATCATAGGTATAGCATGTCCAGCTGACAACAAGGTATGCGATAAGGAAGAAAGAAAAGTCGAGAGATATGACAGGTTAGCTTGGGAAGTTAAGCAGTTGTGGTTGGTGAAAAAGGTAGCAGTAGTACCAATAATTGTTGGAGCCCTGGGAACAGTGAGCAAAAATCTCGAGAAGTATGTGGAACAAATAGGGACTGCAATAAGGGTGGAGCACTTGCAGAAAACAGCAATTCTTGGAACCGCTTGAATACTCTGGAAGGTGCTCAAAAAATAAGGTGTTACCTTAGTTCACTGGTAGTGAACATTGTAGTATATCTCCAGCATTAGAAGCTGTGCAAAGGCAAAAATGATAATAATAATAATAATAATAATATTTTAAAAGGATTGACATAACTCTTCACAAAAGTAAATAGACAATAACTTTTTATTTTCAGTAAGCATAGGGTTTTCTAACTCCTCATTACCATTTTATTCAAAAAAAATATTCCTTCAGTTTGTGACAGTGGACAAACTAAAATAGCCCTTGAGCTAATTTATTCTTGCTGAAATTCTTAGTGCTTGGGCAGAAACTCAGTCCGAGCTCCAAGACAGACATTGTCAGGTGAAAGTTTTAGTTTCAATAAATTTATGACCGACTTATTCTCTAGTGTGATGGATTTTCTTGGGCAAGTGGTCTTCACAGTCTTACTTTCATTAGATTCCTGACTACCTTTTGAGCTTTGCTTGAAATTTTCACTTAAAACATGGAATCTATTGGGTGATAAAAATTGCTCTGAATGTTCATGTGAGAAGTCATCTTTCTCGAAGTAATCCATTTCTGAGTAGGTGGATAGAAAGTGAGTGACTTCTGTGGTTTTTGTAGGCTTTTGAAAAACCTTTACTTTTAGGAAAGGAACAAATTTATTGTTTTTGAGGCAAAATCTTAAATGTGCTCGCATTTTTGACTGATCAAATAAAAGCTTCTCTGGAGCATTTCTAATGACCAGTTCAAATGCATACACTAAGGCAAAAAGACCACAATCATATGTGCCAACTTGGGGATTAATAACATGAACTTGTTGAACTGAAGGAATTATGTTTGTAGTGAGTACAGAGTTGCTATTTGTGCTGTTAGTTCTTGTGATACTGGTAAGTTCAAACTGTCATAAATATAAACATCTCCAAAAAAATTGGTTGACAAAACAAGATGGCTGTTCCTGATGTGATGAATGAACAGCGTGTGGTATGAACTGTATGTTAGAAATTCCATGTGAGAAAAAATGGTTGATTGTATTGGAATTTCAGGAAAATTTTCTGCTATGATTTTCAACCCAGTGTCAATAAGTTTGTCATATAACATTTGTCCCAAAAATGCACGAGGAGAAATATGTTTGCAGATTATTAACATCACGCCCTGGAGGAATGGATAAAATGACAAGAGAATTTCATATTTACATAAAACTGATTGATTAAATATTCTTTGCTTTTTGCCAGTTGTAAACTTGAATTTGAAGACTGATGATGTTATTTCATCAATGTGGGGATGATAGTTGCTCTCATTCATATTTTGGATTTAATTTTTGTCACTTTTCATTTTGAACTGGACAAATACGCACTAGCTGTCAAAATATCATTCAACCAATAAAATATCTATTTCAATCACATTGCACTCTTCATATAATAATACAATCCTCTGGAATTTCCCAATCCAAACAGATCAGGTGTTAGAGCATAACAGACTGGACCTAGTGGTGGTTGACAAGATGAACCACATGAGCAATATAGTTGATGTTGCATGCCACTTTGACCCACGAATAGTCAAGAAGGTGAAAAAATGAATATATACCATCTTCTAAGTAAGAAATAGCCTGACTATGGAAAATGAAGATGAAGATAGTGCCAATCATTGTTGGGTCTTGAGGACAGTATCAGAAGGCATCAAGAGGAATATGTAGGAAATCGGAATAGAGTGCCCAGTAGAATAGTTACAAAAGGTTTACTTCCTTGGAATGGCCAGAATAATCAGAAAAGTATTAGATAGTTGAAAAGAACAGATAGCATGGTACTGTAGGCTGCAGGCATCAAGTCTGCTATGCATGCAGGTTTATTCAATTACACCAATCCCAATACTTAAGTGATACTTTATTTTGCTGACCCCCATCCCCAAAGGATGAAAGAAAATGTTGACTTCAGCAAGACTTAAACTCAGAACATAAAGAGCCAAAGAAAATATAACAAACTAATTTTTCCAGTCTCTTTTACTCTTGTTTCAGTCATTTGACTGCGGCCATGCTGGAGCACCGCCTTTAGTCAAGCAAATCGACCCCAGGACTTATTCTTTGGAAGCCTAGTACTTATTCTATCAGTCTCTTTTTGCCGAACCGCTAAGTTACGGGGACGTAAACCCACCACCATTGGTTGTCAAGCGATGTTGGGGGGACAAACACAGACACACAAACATATACACACACATACATATATATATACATATATACGACAGGCTTCTTTCAGTTTCCGTCTACCAAATCCACTCACAAGGCTTTGGTCAGCCCAAGGCTATAGTAGAAGACACTTGCCCAAGGTGCCACACAGTGGGAATGAATCCAGAACCATGTGGTTGGTAAGCACACACACAAAACTGTAACGAGGAGGTAAAGAAACTGCAAACAGTGGAGTATATTGTTTGTTATATAAGAAAGCAGATTTTCACTCAGTTTCTCCTTGGAGTCAAAACTATGTTCTCACATTAGGTAGACATTTGATACTAGCTTTCTTGAAAAAAAATTTTTAATTGCCCCAGCTGATTTTTAAGTTGCTTATACATAAGCTTACACAACAGATGTTTAATTTTCAATCAAATATGATAAATAGATAACCTTGAAATAAGTGATAAAAAAAAAAAGGCAAAAAAGTCAATTTATGAAACACGAATAAAAAGCCAGTTTGTTTATTTATTATTTTATTTTGTACATGTGAAATTTTGGTATATAGTCTGTGTAGAATATAAAATTAGCAGTATGTTCTCAGCTTTCAAAACAATATCAATGTATGAATGAAACTCAAGGTCCTGTGTATTGGCCTGTTATGGTCAACTTTTAAATAAATATGATGTACATTAACAATTATGTTATATGTATATATGTATAAATGGTTATATACATTCAAATGTTAAAGTTTGTCAACGAAAGAGGAAAGTACTCAATGTAAGGTGTAGAGTATATTGTCTATTTAAACTAAATTCTTTTTTTTTCCATGGCTTGAGGTTCATGCCATTCAAATCTTCAAACTACAGTGGTATAACATGAGTCATGAGAAAAAGAGACTTCTGTTTGTATATACATACATATATACATATATGTGTGTGTGTCTGTGTGCATACATATATAAATATATATACACATATGTACATATATATATCTACATATATGTATATATACATATGTACACATATATATATACACACACATATATATATACATATCTATCTATGTACATATATATAGATATACATGTGTATATATATATATCTGTAAATTTCCAGTTAACTGGTTTATCAGACAAGAAGTGGGTGAGTTAGAAAAGTGCATTTCATTTTTATATTTTTCACCTTCAATATTGATTGTACTGATAAAATTTACAAAGGAAATTAAACAAAAAGAAAAAAAATGTAGGTTCTTTAAATCACAAATACAAATGTTTTATTTTGACAATAGTAAAAGAGATGACAAAGGAGATCTAAAAAACCTAATTTACAGAAGACTGCGCCGTGGTGGTTGATGATAAAAATCCTGCAGCTATTGTCTAATATTCCATAAACATATCATATATATATATATATATATATATATATATATATATATATATATATACACACACATATATATATACACATACATATATATATA
>NC_068991.1:42446328-42451843 GCF_001194135.2 Octopus bimaculoides | reverse complement strand
ATATATATATATATATATATATATATATATATATATATATATAGATAGATATATATATATATATATATTATCTGAAAAGATATATATTATCTGAAAAGATATATATTATCTGAAAAGAAGTACTCTCTAAAATATTAGAGCAGTAATGTTATGGCTGGTTAGAGAGCAACCACTGGTTTCACACCTATAAAGTGCTTAGCTATACAGGTGACCCATCAGACTCAAACAGCCAGAGGCATATAACCTCTCTGCAACTGGAGGGAGGAAAATATCATGGTCAGTTAATTTTGTAAACTCCCAAAAATTTCGGATCAAAACTGTAATGGCAAAACCTTGGGTGAAGTGAAATTGTTCCCTTTAGATTGGTTCCAGCTATGTTGAAGATGGTTGATGGTGGCAGTATCTCCTTTGTTGACAAACATTTCCTCTGATGAGGGTGCTGGCTAAATACTTCATTTTCAGAGATTAAAAAGGTCCCCAGGACAAGTTACTTTTTTTTACTTAACCTGGGGACCTTTTTAAACTCAAAAATACTGGTGTTTAGCCAGTGTCCTCATCAGAGGAAATTTGTATTGGAAACATGGAATTCTCATTTTGCTGATTAGGGAAATGCTACCACCATCAGCCATCTTCAGCATAACTGGAAAGTGTCAACCAAGGTTTTGCCAGTAGAGTTTTGTTCCAGAATTTTTTGTGTTTTAAGTTAACTATGATGTTTTCCTCCCTCCAGTTGCAGAGAGGTTATGTGACTCTGGCCATTTGAGTTTGATGAGTTACCTATACAACTAAACACTTTATCTGCGAAAAACCAATGGTCACTCTCTGCTCGGCCATAACAAACAACATTCTAAATATATATATATATATAGACACACACATATTATTCACACGAGGCGTAAAGCCAATCCCTTGTTATAATTATGTATATAATTATAAAATATTTTGTATAATTATATATGTATATATATATATATATATGTATATATATATATATATATATATATATATATATGTATGTATAAATATATACATATATATAGACAGATCTATTTACCAATATTCATGTGTATATATGTGTGTATACATATGCACATAAACATATACACACATATACAATTATATACATATAACTAGACATATACCTACACACTCACGTGTGCATGTACACACACACATGTGCAGCCTTATACAAATACAAAAGCAGAATACAGGAAAACTTTGTTTGAATTTAATGCAGGCTCCAGCAACTTTTCACTGAAAGTGGATGCCTAAAAATTGAATGTTAAAAATACTTGAAAAATTGTGAGACTGCATACCTCTTTGAGAAGCACAACCTGAGAGTTCAACAGCAGCCTATTAAACATACCTGAACTATAGTCACAACCACTAGTAGGGTTCGTGTTTGATAATGCACTTCTATAAAAATTATACCTATATATATATGTGTGTGTATGTACACATATACACACAAAAATACATACACATGTTAATACATATATACACGAATATGTACATACATATATGTATATGTAAACATATATATATTATGTATATATATATGTGTGTGTGTGTATGTATGTGTATTCATATACATGTATATAAATATATACATAGATTTATACAAATATATATATATATATACACACGCATATATATAATATATATATATATAGGCATACATACATATGCATGTTCATATATGTATATACATGCACAAATATATTATATATGTTGTGTATATATGGGTCTGTATGTGCTGTTATATTCTATGTAAAACAAAGGTAAAATTTTCAGAGATTTTGTTAATTTTTTATCAAATACATGTCTAATGGTTGTCATTATCTAAGCAGGATACTTTTCAGCTGACAGGGAAAATACAAGTGGCCTCTCCACCAAATGAATTTGGTGATTTATTGTTTCATCAGGGCACTTGTTTACACAACCCTTAGTCTCTCTTAATTCTGAAAGATCCCACATTTTTTGTGGGTGCCCTTCTACCTAACCAACATTAGCTGATACTTTTAGTCTAATCTTTGATATTAGCACAAGGTTTTGAATCCTGCATATCAATACACCTCCAGTCTCCTATTTTTATTTTGTTATAGTATAAGAAAAAAAAGTTACTTTTTGTAATTAAGCCATAAGAGCTAGTATGTAGTTGCTGAAACTGCACAATGTAGCAAGTCCAATTTCCATTCATTTACCTCTCTGTATCTGTAACCATTTTGTTACTATATTTCTGATGAAATACACTGACTTGTTTCAATTTATTTTGAAAATAATTGTGAATTTAGTAAAATAGCTTTGTCATTATGAAGGTGGTATTTGGAACATAAATTAACAAAATTCTGATGGCAGGTTCAAATTTAGATTACTTTAAAACAGGAAGTTTGTGTCATAGAACCAGAGGCAATCTTGGGCAGGTTGGTATCAAAAGGTTTAAAATGAGGATTGTGTTTAAGATCTAAATATTTGGTAACATGACCCATTTATAGACAGGATGATACTATGTCTAGAATACTGATAATATGATGAAGTTCAATCCCAGCCAATGAGCTGGACAACTTGTATCTGCATACCTGAAATATAGTACCTATGGATTTCTTTTAAGCATTTGATCAACCACCTTCATGCCATAAATTCATTGAAGCAATGGTGATTAGGTTCTTAACAACAACAACAATTTTTCACTGTATTTCAATTTAGTTTAATTTAGTCATCAATAACTCTATTTTATACATCTATCCACCTTGTCTCACATTCTTGACTTCCAGTACAGAAATGAAGATCAATAACTTGTTTCATCTTGTTACAATATCTCGACCTGATATTGTGCCTCTAGCCACAGTACTTACAAGAAGACATCACTACTAATTATGTTACATTCTTGCTTTTGCACAGGAAATTACAAAATTGTTCTACATCTTTTAATGTAATGCAAATATTAATAATGATGATGATGATGATGATGACAATAATAATAATAACGATGATGATGATAATGATGATGATGATGATTTATTTCAAAGCCAAACTAGATATTGAGTTGACAGCATA
Organism: Octopus bimaculoides; assembly: GCF_001194135.2. Classification (NCBI taxonomy): domain Eukaryota; kingdom Metazoa; phylum Mollusca; class Cephalopoda; order Octopoda; family Octopodidae; genus Octopus; species Octopus bimaculoides. The sequence continues at coordinate 42,448,786 of NC_068991.1, read as the reverse complement.
ATGTTTAAATAACAAAGTTTTATTTATCACATCCAATTCTTTTGTTATGTAAAGCAAGTTTGAAATTTATCCTTTCCTATAGATTCCATCAAATTTTCCATGCCAGCAAGAGGCGGAGGAGAACTTTTAAAAATACGCAAATAATTACAAGTATCTTTACAATCAGATACTCTTTCTTACAGATGTTTAGTTTTAGTTAGTCTGAAGTAAGCAGATTAATTTGTCAAGGCAAGATAGCAGAACACAGTCTGTAGCAAAGTTTGAACTCGTGAATATGGGAGTCAGTAATCTACAATTTTAACTTCACAGACAATGTGCCTTTATTGTTAGATAAACTGCTGTAATATATATAAAACTTATAATGCAATAAATATAATAATAGATTCTAATGTTTATGTATCTGTTTCGCAAGATTCTTGATGTGAAATCATGTGTGGAAACAGATGTTGTTATATTTGGGGATGGTAATTTACTTTTTTTTGCCAATTAACTACATGCACTATATACTTTATTGAAGAGGTCACAGGATGTGTGATGAAAAATTTCAGACAAAGGATACTAAAATAAGAAGAGTAATAAAGCTGAAGTGAAGGACAAGTATACAGTGGTTAATTGGAAAAAAAAAAAAGCCATCCTTAAATATAACAATAGATTCTTAGTTTTACATTTAAAACTTCATATTTTATAACTGATTTCTTAAGTGAAAACAGCTATGTAATATGTTCATGACATCGCTGTTGCTAAACTGATTAATCAATGAAATGAGTTACCTAAAGTTTGAAAAACTGTATAGTCAACTTTTTAAATACAAAATCCAAACAATTCAAATGGAATTTACTAGAAGTACAAAAAAAATTGGATTGTTCCCAACAGCCAAATTTGAAAAAAACATATCTATAAGCTAATAAGCAGTTTGTTAATTTACATAGTCAAAACTAATACTCTAACACTGAACCCTTTGCTAAATGCACCTTTAAAGCTGAGGAGTTAGACATGGTTACGTGATGTTACTCTGTTAAAGACTACAGCTATAGTTTGTCATGTGCTGTGTTGACTATTTTTGACAGAAAAGACTAAGATATGGAATATAAGATCTCAGCGTTTCAAATGGAATTGGTTTGAAATAAGTGAAGATAATGATGTACTTTTAGCAGGCTGAATGATTTACAAAAGAGTTTCTTTGTTGGTCATAGCCTTTAAACATTAAATAGTTGGCTATATTCAAGAGATATATTTGCCAGAACAAAGAAAACTTATGAACATTGCATAAAGTTTTAAATGATATTTAGAGAGGAAATTTTTCAAATTAAATGTTAACTTGGAAAATGATAAAAATTTAACAAGAAAATCATTAAATTGGTGTCATTCTTTATATATAGTGATTAACAAATTAAAAGTTATTTAACATTATACAGACTCCACCCCACCATGGTGGTCACATGACATTCAAATCAGAGAGCCAAGGGTTGAGTCATTTTCTCAGCAGAATGCTTTGATTGGAACAGTAGACCAGTTGTTGTAACAGATACTGGAGAAAAGATTAAAATTAAATCTCAGTTTGTAAACTGGAACTGAACCAGCTTTCTGTTCCGGAGTTGAACACGTAAGTGACAAGGCCACATTGATGACCCTAAAACAATATTTTGTGTGTACAAGTATTATATGTGAACATACATACACACACATACACATGTGTGTACTAGTTATGCCTTTTTTTTTTTGTGAAAAAACATAAGAGTGCTTGATACATACTTATGGCGGTAGTGCATAGAATCTGAAGTATGCAGGTGTGCGTACATAAACTGCACATAGAATTACAAACTTATACCTAAAGATACCCTACTGCTGCACTCAAATGAGGATGGGTAAACAAAACCTTTGGGCATAAATTTATAATTCTAGTTACAACACACACACACACACACATGTTTTTATACATATGTAGTCAATAATGCTTGGATTACTTTTCATTCATTTCAATTTAATGAAAGGGTATAAATTTAACAACACAAAATATATAACAATTAATAAGAACTGTTAACTATATCGTATATTGTTATTGTATTGCCTGATTTGCTTAGCTGTTTCATAACTCCTCTCAGTGTGAAAGTTCTATTACAACATGACATTTGATTTGCAAACTACATAGAGAAAAAAACAAAACAAAACAAAAAATTTTTTAAAGCAACAAAACATTGAATTGAATTGTGACAATGTGACATTTGCTAACATTAGCAACTTTTTTAAAATTAAATTAAAAAGTAGAATCCCATTTTATTTTTAGCATTTTAAACAAAATGTACACAGGAAGTAATATAAACTATAAACTTCCTTTTTACCTTCTTTTCTTTTAATATAAGCATAAAAATAGAAATGATTTTATATGTACACATTATATATATTATATAATGTGTATGCGTGTGTTTGTATGTGTGTGTGTATATATATATATATATAT
>NC_068991.1:42422731-42446191 GCF_001194135.2 Octopus bimaculoides | reverse complement strand
CATATATCCATTTGAAAATATGTAAAGGAGAAAAAATAGTACAAAAAGGAGCTTCCATGGATTTATTGCAAAAAGTTTAAATTAATGTTAAAAAAATGAAATTGCTTGCAATTTTTAAAATAATAATAATAATAATAATATGATGATGATGGTGATGATGACAACATTGACAATAATGATTATGGTGGTTGTAGTGGTGATTGTAGTAATGGTGGTGGTGATGGTATATTTTGATTAGGCGCAAAGCCAATCATCAAAGTCAGGAGTATGCCTAATAGAATGAACCCAATTAAATTATCGCTACTTATTTTATCAAATCTCTAACAGGATTTGAACTTTGGACCAAGAATGAGAAATCTAAATGCTGTATTTATTTGCACATTCTACTGTCCATCATCCTTACTGATTCATGATGATGACGATGATCATGACGACAATAATGGCAATAATAATAATAATAATAACAACGACACTTTATTGTTATTTTCCTCTCAATAGTAACACAATTAAAAATATGAAAATGGGAATCTGCTGGAATGATTTGCATTAATATCAACAACAAAAATAGAACAAAAACAAGAAAGAAAAAAAAAAAAGAATAATACCAATTAATTAAGAAACTTCTCCATTTAGACCAATCCGAATATGTGGAGCTGCCAGTTAAAAACTGTTAATTGAAAGTTATTTAGATACAAAGCCATCACTTCCACTCTATCACATTGAATGATTGAAACAGTGTGTCATATATATAAAAACCTAAGAAGTTCTCTAGTTTATGTTAAGTATCATAGCTAAGGCATGCTGGAGTACAACCATAAAAAAATGGCATCATTATTAACTAATTAATTAATTAATAATGATAATAATAATGGTTTGTAATTTAGGTACAAGGCCAGCAATTTTGAGGAGAGGGAATTAGCAGAATATATATTAGCTAGCCCCAGTGCTTTACTGGTACTTTATTTTATCAACCTCAAAAGGATGAAAGGCGAATACATCGACCCCAGTGACCAAGTCAAATACATTGACCCCCAGTGACCAACTGGTACCATTTTATCGATCCCCAAAAGATGAAAGGCAAAGTCAACCATAGCAGAATTTGAACTAAGAACATGAAGACAGATAAAATGCTCTTAAGCATTTTGCCTGGCATGCTAGCAATTCTGCTAGCTTACTGCCTTAATAATAATAATAATAATAATAATAATAATAATAATAATAATAATAATAATTATTATTATTATTATTATTATTATTATTATCATTATTATTATTATTATTATTATAACAACAACAACATATTGGTGTTGAAAAAAAGGGAAAAAGACAAGCAAACAAGAACAACAACATGAAAAAAGGGCATCTAGCCTTTTACTTTTTTTTATAAATGAGTTTCTTAAAAAACATCTTTTATTCTGATTTACTCTTGTATTTCTTATTTAATAATTTATTCTAGCTGTATCTTGCCAAAGAAGGTTCATTCCATTTCATGTAGGAAAAGTCAAATTGGAGTTAAGTGATGAAGAAAACAAATATTTAAAAAAAAACCCTCAATTGTCCTTCCTCCACACAACTTTAATACCTTAAAATTTGCATGATGAAATAAGTAAGTGGAAGTGTGTATACTTGGTATTAAATAACTAACATTTGTTGTTGCTACTGTATATATATATATATATATATATATATATATATATATATATATATATGTATAATACTATGAATAAATTAGTGTAGAGGGCCACTATTATAGTTCTACATGTAACTGACAGGATTCTATGTTATTAATTATTTTCACTACATCACCAATTCAACAATTTGGTGTTGTAAAAAAAGCCATGAAAAAAACAAAGGGAAAATAATCACATGGAGTAAACAACAAAACAGAAACTACCGGATGATCAATTTGGCAACAAAAAAAATAAAGAGAAGGAAAATCAATTTGGCAAAAAAAAAAAAAAAAGAAAAAAGAGAAGGAAAAGGAAAAATGAATAAATAAAGGGGAAGAAAACATAGAAAAGGTAATCTTATAAACAGTATTATGTATCAGGTTTTAGATCAGTCCGAGGAGCATTTGCTCCTCACTTTAGCTGTTTCAGCGCCTTTTAAAATAAATAAGTTGAAATTAACATGTATAATAGGGTCACAGAGATGAGCAGAATAGCTGAGTGTGTCCACATGCATCCATAGCCAACCACACAAACAACCATACTTAAGGTGTATACATATATGTACATATGAACTATGTATACACAACACACCCATACTCTAGCAACTGAACACTTGAAAACACAAGTGTGAATTTATGATTGTGTGTTTTTACATATATTACACACACACACACACACACATACACACACATTGTTGAATAAATTAAAGAAATGTGTACATTTAAAAATGGCTGGAATTAACATAAGCCTTTTTAAAAAAATATAAACAGGACAAATGTAAAAACAAATATAAATTTTGAAAAAAAAAAAAAAAGAGCAGTAAAAGATAAATAAAATTTCAAACACAATTTTAAAGGAAAGGGGGAAAAAATTGATTTGAAAAAATAATAAAAAGTATCGAAAACAAGAAACTTTTTTTTTTAAATGAAAGAAAACTTTTGAAAATAAAAACTTTTTTTTTGTTTTTCCAGTTTAACAAAATCGATTTTGAATTCATGATTTTGAGAGCTATCTTAAAGCTGCCTTATTGCTTGGTCAGTTTGAAAAGGGATTCTGTCCTCTGCAAAATTTTCGATTTTTCCAGAATTATGACATTGTATATGTTCATTTTCTTTTCATCATTGGAATATTCTATATGTTTATGACGATGATGGTGATGATGATGATGGTGATGATTTCGGAGGTACTGTTTTTAGTACCTTAGTCACATATGTTACTGCTTTGTACCACTGTGAACCTTTCTGTCTGTTCTATCACCCCACCCTCCCTTATAGTAACCAGATAAACACAGAGGCCATTATCATTGGAGAACACATGCCTGAGAGTTGTCACCAAGTCGACCGGCTGCCTTGGCAAAGCAGATTGCTTGCATCCAGTTGTTTTGCTCTAATTCATTTTCAGCATGTATATAAAAGGCACGGCGATGATTTCTCGGTTTAATTCGGAAAGCATAACTTTTTTTGTCCATGTGGCTTTCAGAAATTTCAGCGTTAACCAGAGAAATTCTTTTGGATGTGCTCTGAAAAATAAAACAGAAAAAAAATCAGAAATAAAATTAATAACAAAAAGAAACAAAGATGAATCATTCTTCACAATAAAATAGGGAGAAAACTAGAAATAGTTGACAGCTTCCATTACCTAGGTGACCAAGTCAGTAGCAGAGGTGGATTCTCCAAGAGGGTAGCTGCTAGAATAAGAATAGGCTGGGTAAAGTTCAGAGAGCTCCTACCTCTGTTGCTAACAAAGGGCCTCTTCCTTAGAATGAAAGGCAGATTGTACAATGCCTGTGTGTGAACAGCCATGCTACACAGCAGTGAATCATGGGCTGTGACCACCAAGGACATGCAAAGGCTTGAAAGAAATGAAGCTAGTATGCTTTGCTGAATGTGCAATGTCAGTGTGCATGTATGACAAAGTATAAGCATCTTGAGAGAAAATTTGGGCATAAGAGGCATCAGATGTAATGTGCAAGAGAGATGACTGCACTGGTATGGTCACATGATGCATATGGGGAGGACAGCTGTGTGAGGAAGAGCCGATCTTTAACTGTGGAGGGAACCTGTGGAAGAGGTAGACCCAGCAAGACATGGGACAAGGTGGTGAAGCCTGATCTTCGAATGTTGGGCCTCATAGAGGCAATGACAAGGACTGAGACCTTTGGTGATATGCAGTGCATGAGAAGACATATCAAGCCAAGTGAAATCGCAGTTGTGGCTGATGCCAGTATTGTGTAACTCGCACATAAAAAGGGCCTTCAAATGATGGGCGATATAGTGTGCTTGAGAAGACCTGTGAAGCCAAGTGAAACTGTAGTCATGGCCAATGCCAGTGTCATGTAACTGGCACCCATACTGGTGGCATGTAAAAAGCACCCTTTGAACTTTGGGCCTCATGGAGGCAGGGACTAGTAACCGAGACCACTGACAATATACCATGCTTGAGAAGACCTGTGAAGCCATGTGAGATTGTAGTTGTGGCCGATGCTGATGTGGTGGTAGCACATAAAAAGCACCCACTACACTCTTGGAGTGGTTGGTGTTAGGAAGGGCATCCAGCTGTAGAAACTGCCAAATCAGATTGGAACCTGCTGCAGCTCCCCAGCTTACCAGTTTTCAGTCAACCCATCCAACCCATGTCAGCATGGAAAACAGATGTTAAATGATGATGATGATAATGTAGATTATCAGGACCTTCTGACAAAACACTTTATCTCATTTGTATTAAACTAAACAGATAATAGTCCCATCCTGTTTCTTATAAGAGTGATTGACATAATGAGGTTTTCCACCTGTACAGGGATAAAAGTAGAATATAACATGTCCCGAACAGTACAAGACTCCAAGTAGTACAGATCTAGTGATGATTTGTCTTCTACAAACCATTTCTTTCCATGTTATTCTCACATGAATAGCTGAATGCAGCAATGGAAGCTAATGAATCCTTCATTTGAGAATTGTTCCTAATCCACAGTGCCTATTTACAACTAAGTACATTGGGTCATTGGTAATTTTAATATCTTGGCCAGGTACACAGCACTGTTGATAGAATACACAAAGCTGACCACTTGGCTGTTCATCTGGCATCCTTTTAACTTGACCTGTCATCCTAATTCATTTAGAATATACAAAACCACTAACATTCAAATTCTTATCCAGTGAATTGTAAAAAAAGCATATAAAAACAGAGAAAAAAAAAACAAAAACAAAATCACCAAAGACCAGGAAATATGTGAAGATTAATCAACCTAAAGGAATCTTCTTCGATGCCTATACACACAGAGAAAATAACAGCAAAAGCAATTTTAAGGGAGGGTTAAATGTAAATAATATTTCTGAATTTTGGTTGTCACCAGTGTATTGATTTGGTTAAGTTGGTATAGATGAATGCAAGAATAGTAATTCTATCTGAAAGTTGTTTTAAGAACAAAAATGTTTATTTATGGTTAAATAGAACAATGTATTGTTCTTACAGCCAACAATAGAAAAGAAATATTTACAATAAAATAATTCAACAGGTTGTATGAGATGTTGTTGTAGTCAAGAATAACAGTTGCTGTTGTATGATTCTAGAAGCAAGGTGGTTTAAGCTGTGCCGTCGTCGTCATTGTTTTTGTCATCATCATCCATTGGTCGTGACTGCTATAGCCACACAGGCATCACTGTTGTTGTGATACCATAAACCCTGCAGTGATGCTTCTGGCAAAGTTTGCTTAGTATGTGTCAACTTCTTCAATGTGTTATGTACAGTAATTATAATAAATCTGGACAAAATTCTCTTTTTTTCCATATACCATAATACTAAAGAATAAGTCAATGTATATTATACATGAGAGATATTTTTTCTGGGAGTTCATTGCCTGTAATTAGATCTGTGCATTATACACAAGTACATACTAAACATGAATATACATGAATAAATATGACATACTGAAATCCTGTTGTTTACTGCAGTGAGCTGTTTTCTTGTATGAAGTTGCCTTATTTGTTGGAAGTAGACTATGATTTTAAGAAGTTATATATCTTTGGCAGGGACAGAGTGCAGTGTTGGTGACAGCAACCAAATAACTTACTCAGCTGCAACTGTATGGTTACTATGAAATAAATATGGCCTGTAACCCTTTGAGGCCCCACTGGAGACTTACAACTTACAAGTGGGTTGCTTCCTCTCAAAACTATTTACAATGACTGCATTTTATAAGTTTGAGTCAAACCTAAAGAGATATGTCTTAAGCAAAATTAAAAACTTGGTCATAGTCATAGTTTGCTAGAAGCTCACTAGAATTATTCTTTCAAAATTAATAGCTTGCTTGTAGGGACAGATAATTTTTTCCAACTTCCAGAGAAAGATTCTATCAGAGATAGTACTAATGGTATCCAGCAAGGTTTACTCTTTTAACACATCCATGGCATTGTAGTCAAAACCAATTTTCTACTCAAGCATGGGCTTCATTAACACGACAACAATGATGGTGATGATGATGATGTTGATAACGATAAAACAATTTATTTCTACTTTATTTTTCTTATTTTTGTTACCCCAAATCCTTAGCAAACTGATAAGAAGGAAATCAATAAAATGATATATTAGCTAGAAATATCTGAAAAACATTACAGCAAATGTTCAAAACTCTGCATAACGAAAAGTTCATAACTAACCAAAGCCTTATATTACTACTGCTACTGCTGCTACTGCTACTACTACTACTACTACTACTACTACTACTAGTTCTTATTGCATAGTAGTTTATATTCGTTATTTACAGATGACTATCAATGTATTTATTCTTTTATGCAACACTTCAATCTCTGAAATAATCTTCCAAGTTTCTCATTCTCTTTCTTGCATTAAAAAATTGCTTCATACACATAGCACAAGCATATACATACGGATACATACATTCATACATAAGTATACATGCAAACACATATTGCATGCAAACATATGTATATATGTATATATATATATATATATATATATATATATATATATATATATATATATATATATATATATATATATATATATACACAAATACATACATACACAGCCATATTATGCAAACAAATGAAAAGTGTCTTCCAAAACTTTGAGATTTCTATTGGGAGATTGTACTTACAGAAATGCCATTTATTAAACAGAAAAGATAAGAATAATGATTTCTTAATGAAACCATAGAGTTGACTCATTTTGTTTTCTAAACATTTGTAAATGCATTGGGGAAAAAAAGGAAAAAGAGAAGTAATGACCAAAGCTTGTTCTCATAAATTGGAACATAAAGATGAGAGAAAGAGAGAGAGGTTAGTCTGCTTAGTGTCCAGTTTGAAGTGTAATTTGGTGGTTAGAGAAAGAAATGGAATGAAATGAAATTTCAGAGGGATGTATTTCTGTGGAAGAAGGATTAAATAAAAGTCTGAGATGATATCAAATCCTGCTAAGGTCAACTTGCCTTTCATCATTTCAGGGTCAATAATATAAAGTACCAGTCAAGTACTAGGCTTGATGATATGGAGTTGGTATTGAGTTATCCCCACCCCACAAAGCTGCATGCCTTGTGTCTAAATCAGAAACCATTATAGAGTCTGGAAGATGAGATGCAAAGAGAAGGGGAGTGATGTAAAGAATAGATGAATGTATCAAGTAGATTTAGGTGCAAGTAACATAGTGTGAACACATTCTGAGAAGAGGTGGATGTTATAGTATCAGTGGAGGTAAAACACAGGTTGATGGTGGATTTCCTTTAGCTGTTACTTGTTTCAGTCACTTGACTGTGGCCATGCTGGAGCACCGCCTTACATTTATACTTTTTACTGAAGATTTTATTGCAGTAAGTAAAATTGTTTTAACTGAAAGATAAAAACTGCAGCACAAAGTATTTCCAACATAAATTTACTGTTGTATCAAACACACATCGTTCACAAAAAGAAAACATTAACAAAGCAATAAAGGAGTTTTCACATAGTCACTCACACTGCTAGGAATAGGACCCAAATCTTCCTCATGTTAATCTTAAAAAAAGGGATGGATATATCATGCCTAAACAAAAGAGAAAAAAAGTAAGAAAAGAAAGGGCTGGCAACAGCTAGAATGGCTTTGATCATTCTAGCTTCAGTAGGGCTGATCTGGGGCTCAATCTCACCAAAGAAAGAAAAAAGAAACCAATAAAGGCAGTGCCCCAACATGGCTGCAGTCTAATGACTGAAACATGTAAAAGTAAAAGAGGAAAAGGTTTAATAAATTAAATTTAAAAAAATCATTAATTTCGAACAATAAAATTAAAAATCCCTATTTAATTTGACCATTTTAATACCAACCTACCTGAAACTGCTCTGGATCTATGACATAGAATCTCATGTTTCAATGTTTACCATTCAGATTGCTCTTCAGATGTAATGATTATTTATTCCCATTATTTAAAATTAATCATGCATTATTAGGAAGCTAAGAGATTTCAATGTAATTGTTTATTTTAGAATGATATTATAGGGTGGGTGTGAGAAGCAGGATCTGACTGCTTTGAACATAAAATAGATAGAATAGTTTTGTCGATATGTCTGTTTACATGCTGAAGAGTTAAAGTGACCTAAATTAAAAACTATCGATCAAACTTTCATTTTAGGTTCCAAACATCAGCTTAATAATGACAAAGTAATTTTACTAAATTTTTCATAATTTTCAATAATGATTGACACAAATGCAGTGTATTTCAATAAAAATATGGTAACAAAAGGGTAATCAAGTTTCTAGATTTAATCACTTTTTAGCCTATGAAATTTAATATAACTTTCAGCTATTTGACACAATTTCAAACATAGGTAAAGAGTAGTAGCTGAAGAAGAGTAGGAAAATACAAAGAAAATTTAAGTACATATACATACATACATATTGTATCATACATACGTACATATTGCATCATACATATGTACATATTGCATCACGCATACATACATATTGCATTATACATACACTTAGACTTTCTTAAGCCTTGTCATTTTGTTAGCAACCAACTTGAACTATCTCAAGAACTTAAATAAAACTCAAAGGAAAAATGTACATACATACATGTATACACACACATATATATATATACAAATAAGATGATAATTTATTTTTGAATGCTTAGACACCATTAGAATAGCAGAAACATTGGGTGAATTACTCTTACAAAGCTGAAAAGTTTGTTAACAAACAGCCATGGGACTTGAACCCACATCTCTTGAAGACACCGGCCAAGTGCTTTACCATTAAGCTAATCTGCCTACCAACAGATTAATCTGCTTTTTAGATGCTATAAATTTATCTGCGGGCTGTTTAGTTTAATGGTAAAGCATTTGGCTAGAGTCTTCAAGAGATGTGGGCTTGAGTCCCATGGCTATTTGCTAACAAATTTTTCCACTTTGTAAGGGTAATTTACCCAATGTTTCTGCTGTTCTAATGACATCTCTGAGTCTGAAAATAAACTATTTTATTTGTATCTTACAATATACATTTTAGCACTTATAAAAAACAAATGTTAGTTTGTTTATATTTATACACACACATGTATATATATACACACATACTTATATACCTATACACAGATACATACATATACATACATATATACAGATACGTATACACACATATACACATATATATATAATATCACAGTGTCATCATTATCATGACAACTTCGTTACAAAAATTCTTTAAGCTATTTCCCTCCACCCAAAAATAAATGAAAAAACAACTCGATCATTAAATATGAAATGAAAACTATATGTAAACACATGTTTGCAATATATATTATATACTTCCTTTATACAAAATTTATTGTTGTTCTTTAATGTTATAGTCAGTAAATAGCTAACACAAAAAATAAAAAACCCTGTCAGGTTATGACATCGAAGCATTGAGAAGCTTGGCTAATAACTAAACTATGTAACTAACAGGAAACACACACATGTAGTTTATGTTGAAGTAATTGATGTAAGCACCTGCCTGGTTAAGGATAATCTCAGAATAAGTGTGAATAAAACCTTTTTGAATGAATAACAAAATAGTAAGATGAAAAAGAAAAAAAGCTTGATGTCTTGGCAACATGAATATCTGAATGAAGTGAAGCATCGAAAAGGAGTTATAATGGTTTTTATAGTTATGGGTAAATCATGGAGATACATAATGTCTATATATGTATTCCTCTCTCTCTCTCTCTTTCTTCCATACACAAGTACACTAACAGAGAGTATTTTGCAAATAACCTTCCATACAAAATATTAACCCTTTAGCATTTAAATCGACCATGTTGTTGGCACTCCGTTGCTTACAACGTCGAGGGTTCCAGTCGATCCAATCAACAGAACAGCCTGCTCGTGAAATTAACGTGCAAGTGGCTGAGCACTCCACAGACACGTGTACCCTTAACGTAGTTCTTGAGGATATTCAGCTTGACACAGTGTGACAAGGCTGGCCCCTTTGAAATACAGGTACAACAGAAACAGGAAGAAAGAGTGAGAGAAAGTTGTGGTGGAAGAGTACAGCAGGATTCACCACCATCCCCTGCCGGAGCCTTGTGGAGCTTTAGGTGTTTTCGCTCAATAAACACACACAATGCCCGGTCTGGGAATCGAAACCGCGATCCTATGACCGCGAGTCCGCTGCCCTAACTACTGGGCCAAATATTCTACCTGTTTTATGTTCAAACCAGTCAGATCCAGCTTCTCACACCTAGCCTACAATGTCATTCTAAAAATAAACAATCAGATTATTGAAATCTTTAAGCTACGAGACAATACATGATTAATTCAAAACAATGTGAATAAAGAAGTATTACATTTAACAAAGTAATCTGAATGGTAAAGGTTTAAAAAGAGTTATGATAAAAGTGAAGAAATGAATTTACAAAGTTATTTCCAGGCTTAAGTTACATAAATCCTCTTAATATATCACCTTCAAATACTTCAGAGTTGTTTTAATTTTATTTGTTTTATCAGAGTACTGTCATCTATTCTCAGTTCAAACAAACCAATTGAGTTTGTTGGTGTTCTAGCTGTCATCTGTCATCAATCATATGCTCTGAAGCTATTCGTTTTTATCACCAAAGTGTTAGATTGTCTCTGCCTTGAACCAATGTGGGTGCTTCCATATGGTTCAGCCTACCATACATGCAGACACACACACACACACACACACATGTATGTGTGTGCTTGGGTGAGTTCATATTTCCCCTTGTCAACACGCATATGTTGATTGTAAACAAAAGGTTCATTCAAATGGTGTCATTTGTTTCCAGTTCTCTATGAAAGTAAGTTCAGACTGTTCATTCGTTTGACAGTCTGGGTGCTTGGAAATAGGTGAAGCTTGGCATCAGAAAGGGTATTTGACAAGAGAAAATTCTGCTCAAACATAGTCTTACATGATCCATTCAAGTGTGGAAAAGTAGACATTACAACAATGATGATGATGATGGTAGCAATCAACAAATTCAGTATGCATAGGTACATCTTAAGTGTTTAAACTGAAGTCTTGCACTGGAATGAATCTCAGGGATACAATCCAAATTGTTGACAAAAATGGATTAACTTTTAGAAGTTTAATGGTTTCTAAGCTATAAGGAGGTGTCAGAACCATGACATTCTACAAGTAACGTAGCTTAATATAAAAAGATGTCATTTTGCTTCCACTGTTTATTGGGTGTTGGTTTAAGTGTCAAGCATTCTCTTGACTCTGAACACACCATGGAAACTAAAGAATTCAGTACATCAAAATAACCATATCTTATAACACAACACCATGAATAAAGACCTACGGTCATAAGTAATTTTAAGAGACCATCTTTATGTGGCCACTCACTTTGCTAAAAAATAACAGTCAAATCTCTTTCATATCTTATCCAACTGTGTTTAAAAAAAAAGCCCATTAGACAACATATGCTAGGACACAACAACCTCCTAAGCAGACCGAGTGCAGATATGAATAGCATATGGGAACTGGTATTAAAGAAGGATAGGAAAAATTATTAGATTTATAAGCCCTAAAATTCACTCCATAATTGCCCATGGGCATATGGCATAGTGGTTAAGAGCGTGGGCTACTAGCCCCAAGATTCCAAGTTCGATTTCAGGCAGTGACCTGAATAATAATAATAATGATAACATCAAAAAATACCTTAGGAATGAGAACCCAGGTTTGAAATTTTCTCAAGACACCTGATGAAAGCTGGAGGAACAAGATGAGGACAAATATCCGTCAATTATAAATAATGAACAGAGTTCTTGATTATACAGAAGAGTAAGATGGTCAACAAATATTTTGCTACTGGTGTAAAAGCATGTGCTTTAGACTAACTTGAGGATATTGTTTCTGAATCTGCCCTCAGAATTGTTCTAGCAAATCAGGATTTTGAGTTATGTGCATGCACAAGATTATAACTATACTTTCAACTAGATATAGGCTGTATTATAAAATTTTCTAAAATGAAAGTGGTCTTAATTCAAAATTAAAGAAATAACAGCAATAAAACAAATGATGAGAAAGTTTATTATTTAGTTTACCAATAGATGGTGCTGACGTATTGGGTGCAAGCACCAAATACATCAGTATTTTCTTGGTAACTCTCATTTGTGCTGCTGTCACATGTGGTATGCGTTTCTCTTGCACTGCGTGATTACTGTTTTAACTATGTTCATCGTGTTAGATCATGAAAAGGAGAGGTTGTGTGAATTACCCAGAAAACTCTTATGTCTGTGGAAAATTTGCTTTGCATGACCAGCAGAAGAACATTGCCATCAAATTAAAAACTGCCTATAAATATTATTTCAGGTGTAAAGTTGGGGACCAAGATAAGAGGTGGGCACCTCATATATGCTGCACCGTGTGTTACTCAGGGCTTACACAGTGGCTGAATGGAAAATGGAAGGAAAACCCTTTTGCTGTACCAATGGTATGGCGTGAGCCAACCAATCATGTCTCTGTTACTTTTGCATGACTAATATTAGTGGTTTCTCAAAGAAAACCAAAGCAAAATTTGTGTATGCAGATTGTAAATTGGCTCTAAAACCAGTCCCACAAGACTTTGAGAACCCTGTCCCAGTTACCTTCTCACATGATTTACTTGAAGACCTTGATACATCGCACGATGGACCCCCTGATTCTCCTATCGGTGAAGAGCATGTAGTTGATTCTAAGAAAAATGAGCCACACTTATTTAATTATGAAGATTTGAAAGAACTAAAAGAACTAGCATTGTCAAAGGAGAAGGCAGAAGTTATGGGATCCAGACAACAGCAACGGAATCTCCTACAGCAAGGTACAAAGATTTCCATTTTCCTTTCTTGCCATGAAGACTTATCTGTCTTTTTCAAGCACGAAAATAACGCTTGTTTCTGTACTGCTGTTAATGCACTCATGCAAAAACTAGGACAAGTTCATGTGGCTAAAGAATGGAGATTATTTATGGACTCAGGTAAGGTTAGCCTCAAAGCTGTGTTGTTACATAATGGTAATTAAAAACCTTCCATTCCTGTGGGTCATGTTGTTGGTATGGAAGAAACTTATGAATCGATGGAACTCATTCTGAAAGGAGTTAATTATTTAGTTCATAAGTAGACTATTTGTGGTGATTTAAAGGTGATTTCCCTCCTCCTAGGATTGCAGTTGGGATATACCAAAAATAGGTGCTTCTTGTGAGTTTGGAAAAGACACGATGACAGCAATCATTACACTGTAAAAGACTGGCCTAAAAGAAATGAGCACATGGTTGGTACAATGTGCAGCATATACCACTGGTAGACCTGCAAAAGATCTTCTTTCTACCCCTTCACATCAAACTCGGCCTTATGAAAAACTTTGTAAAAGCAATGACACATGATGGTTGTGGCTTCCAGTACCTTCCTTGGAAATTATAGAGCTGGAAACTATGCTGATTTAATAAACAACATATGAAAGAACGGGATGCCAAATGTCCCTTAAAATGCACCTCTTGCATTCTCATCTCAATTTTTTTCCAATGAATCTTGGTGCCATTAGTGATGAGTATAGTGAGAAGTTCCACCAGGACATATTTGAAATGGAAACAAGGTATCAAGGCCAGATCAATCCACACATGATAGGTGACTACTGATGGTTCCGATAACGGGAGACCAGCACGACACATAAGTGCAAGAGCAAGTGTCTCTAACATTTCTGAACCAAGCATATGAAAAATGAAGTGAGTATTCTCTTAACATAAATATATTATGTACCATTATATTATAATACTATTTGCCTTGAACATAAATATACTATATACAGTACTAATATACTATTATAATAATTATTTACCTTGAAGTTAACTATTCCCATATAATTATGTGCAAAATTCAAAATCCTGACATGCTACAGCAATTCTGAGTTTAGATTCAGAATCAGTGTACTTGATTTAGTTTAGCACAGCACCATTTGTCTGGGTAGAAGACAATAAATTTTTTTTTTGTTGCCCAGCATAATAAGTCTGTTCAAAGAAACTGATTTGGGGCTAAACAACAAGAACTACAACAATACAGGTTAAAGAAAAGTCTATTCTAATGGTGATATATTTATTTCTACAAGTTTTTGTACTTACTATAGAGCACTTTCCTGAAAGCAATGCATCAGAGATTATCAAAATTCTTGATTGATATCCATTTGTCCTTTTTTTAATGTCTATTTTTCCATACTAGCAAGGATGAGATGAATACATTAATTATTTGTAATCATATTATTGAGGTATTATTTTACAACCAGATGCCCTTCTTGTCATCAACTCTTGCTCACTTTTCAAGTAAGGGCCTTTGTCCACGTGTTTTCAAATGTGCAAAGCCAGCAGATGATTTGATGAGTGGAAATCATCCCTAACAGCTCAGTGGCTTTTGAAAAAGCACAAATGTAAACTCACACACATATTTTACACATATATAAATGCAAATGGTAGTGAGTGACAGGCTTCTTTCAATTTTTGTATACAAATCCACTTAGAAGGTTTTGGTCAGCCCATGGCTATAGTAGGAAATTCCCAGGATGCATTGCAATGGAACTGAACTTGAAACTGAACTGAACTTCTTAACTATACAGCCATGTCTACATTTCTGTCTGTTGCTCTGTCTGTCTAAGTATCTATTTACACACACACACACATACGCACACTCATATACACACAAAAAGAACAAAGGTTCTCCACCTTGTTTTTCTAACACCTCCACATAATGATTATTTGAACTCATGATTTCTTTAATGGCTGTTTTGAACTGGAACTCCCTCTGGTTCTCATTCCATCAACCCAAATGACTGCCAACCTCCACTCCACCACCACCCACTCAAATTTACATACTCTCCTCCCTCTATGACAATAAACATCTCTCTCTCTCTCTCACACTTTCTCTTTTTCCCTCTATCCATCAGTCATTTCCATGTATTTGTCTGCTAATGATATCACAGTGCATTTATCTACAACTTATTCTCAGTAGTATCCAATTGTTATGCTAACAGCTTAAAAAACGCACCTGTAGTTTGTACTGAAATGAGATACTTGAAATGTAATGTAATTAGAAACACAGATATTTCTCATAACCAGGAATCAGAACTGCATCAATCCTTAACTACAAAATATTTTGTGACTAAAAAACAATACATTCTTAACATATGCTAAACATATGTGAATTCAAGTCCCTATAAATGTTTAGTATATCTATATCAAGCAATCTCACCTGCAAGTTGAAAACTTCAATGAGAGTCTGACCTTGCCTTTTAGAGTTTAAATGTACTTTAGCCTGTATCAGATACCTGTGACTTACAAAGCTCTGATTGACTTAGGCACAGGCATTGTGGTTAAGGTCACTCCTAACCATTCAGTTTTGGGTTCAGTCCCACTGCATGGCAATTTGGGCAAATGCTTTCTACAATAGCTCTGGCCCAACTAAAGCCTTGTGAGTGGATTTGGTAGATAGAAACCAAAAGGAAAACATCATAAATATAAATGTTTGTGTGTGTTTATGTCTGTCTTAATATCACTTGAGAATTTGTCAACAAATGTCACCAACCTACAAGTGATGTCATTCCTTTGCAGTTTTCAATGAAAGCATGTCTAGTCATTGTGCTATTCAAGTTTGAAGGACTAGAAGAAATATTACCTCACTTGGAAACAGGTGAGGGTTTAGCCACAGAAAAAAAATTCATGGGAAAGTGGACATTTGAATGATGGGCATGAAATGATGACAACGATGTTGAAGAAAGCTAGATTCATCTAGTGATGGAGTATTGATCCTGATATCAAATGTCATCAAAATATATAATTACCACCTTAGAAAGATATCTTCTACTGAAAAATAAGCTCTCTCTGCTGCAACTCACCAGAATTGTTTCTTGTGTAAATGAAAAGAATCAACAATTCACAACTGCCACACTGCTTCCCACACCATGGAAAACTGCATTGTTCAATGAGTATTCTGATTGCGATCATAATAAACTAAAGAAAGTAAACCAAAGTAGAAAACACACACACATGTACAACATAAATCCCAAACAGCCATAAAACACTATACAAAACATTTTCATAACTATTTCAGATAAAATACCTACACTCCAGCAGTAAACAGATATCTAGCAGCTGCCTTGGTAGAAGACCAAAAGATTAGCCACCATCTTTCCAACAACAATTTTAGCCACTGTTTTGAATTCAATATCACTACCACCTGTGGACATGCTTATAAAATCAAGAAACAGCACAGTGCCAATGATTTTAAGAAACATATTTTTATACCCAGAATTGTCAAAGCATGGAATAAACACATCAGTTGTTAGGTGTCGAGACACTGTATCCTTCAAAAATTCCATGCTTCTCAAAATTTGCTAACACTTCTGACATGCCTGTGTACCTTTCACTCTCTATGACTCATTTATTATTCACTCTTCTGTCTTTTTGTGTTTTATTCCATGTACTGTGCATGAAATTTTGGCTTTCAATGCTTTCTTTCTTTACTTGACTTATTGCTGTTTTTGTCCCCTCTTTTACCCTTTTTCTATGAGCTGTAGTGCACCAGAGCCCTGTATACAATAAGCTCATTTTATAAACTTAACAAAAATTTTCCCAAAACCAGTGAAGTCAAAAAATACAAAGGCTTCAGAAACTTAAAACACATAGGGCCCAGAAAGGTTGCTGTACTCATCAACAAATTATTTGTACCAATATGGATAAATTCACAGACCTTGGAAACTGGATTAAGTTAAAACAATTTCAAAACCCAACAAAAACCCAGCCAAAGAACAATCATATAAACCATTTAACATCCTATGTACACCTTAAAAAAATAATAGCAATGGAAAGATTCATCTGTGACATCATCAGCTTCTGCATTCTTATTTCCAACATTTTCAAATGACTACAATCAGCCACCACAGTCCTCACAAACCTTACAGACAAAATATATGACAGCTTTGATAAACCTATGTGCACCAGTCTAATTATAATTGACATCAGCAGAACATGTCTCCACTCTTTGCTATACACTAATATCATCATCATTTAACATCGTCTTTCTATGGGTTGGATGGTTTGGCAAGAGCTGGCAAGTCAGAAGACTGTGTTAAGTTCTACATTCAGCTTCTCTCTAGAAACAACAAAATACTGGCAATTGAAAAGGATGCTCCATCATGAGGTGTAGACACAATGGTTTTGTGGATTGTACTGAGAAATTTGACCTGCATGATATAGTTTATCTGGTCAGAGTTGATAATAACTAACTAAAAACTGTAAAACATTTATCTAGTGTGGATCTCAGATAAAATTAAAACATAGTACATGCTTGAGGATTTCTTCCATATATTTAACCTGCTACCTCTATGCTACAGGTATGCTTCAGGAGTGTTGAGACAACTCAACAATAACAATGCCAACTTTAACATAAATTACCTTCAACCGTTGATAGACAGTTGAGTTGTATCCATTCTTCACTCACAATACTACTTGCATAAATGCTACAACCATTTCAACATAATGGCTTCACTTCCTACAATAAATACTGCCTTATTTCTTTGTTCTCATATCAGATATTTTAACTCAATCGTTTCTCTTCAAAACTGCAAATATTTACAGCATTCTTTTACTCATTGCATTCCATACAGATAAGAATTTCTTTTGACTAAGCAGAAAGTCAATTGCTAAAGATGTATATTGCTAAAAGAAACCAACCAGTATATTAAAGATTGTTGATGTGGTTTAGCCCCACGTCAACCCTACTGAACAGATCTATGATCAAAGGCATTCCAATCATGACCATCCAATCTTTTTCTTTTGAGAGGGTAGGGATACTTTTATTATTTTAGGGATACCTGGCTATTATTTCTAGTAAGTCAAGTAATTGCATAGAAGCTCCCTTGTTAATCCATTCTTTGTTTGATGACTATTTGGGATAAAAGATAAAGTAAGCCCCAGCAAGATTTGAACCCTGTAACAGGAGGCTACAAACATGTGGTTCAGAACACTACAGATTCTATCAACTCCACCACTTGTTTCTCTACCAATACTCATTTCTTGCATAAACACAAGAATTCATAAAAACAAGTGAAAGAAACTAAAATGAAGTAATGTTCACACCTTTTACAAATGATACAAAATGGTTTAACATTTGGAAATGAAACGTTTTAACATGTAATGTAAATGTAGTAAAATTTACTGGCTCACATTTAACAATAACTGAGAATGGGAATAATTCATGTGATTGCAATCATACATGAAATTGTTAGGATGAAAGAGAAGAGGATCTAAAAGCAATACTAAACACTGAACAAAGTAGATAAGATAGACAGATCTAGTAAACCATGTAATTTACAGCATCATATAGTCTGTAATGTGTGTTTTAGGTTTACAGTCAGTTCTTTTTTTGATTGTTACTGTTTTCTTACAGTAAAAAATTATATATCAGCATTTGTCAATATATATATATATATATATATATATATGATACATATATGTATTATCACCATCATCATTTAATATCTGTTTTCCATGCTGGCATGGATTGGATGGTTTGACAGGATCCAGTGAACTGCATGGTAACACATCAAGCTCAATGTCAGGTTTGGCATGGTTTTTACAGTTAGATGCCCCTCCTAATGCCAACCACCTTATAGCATATACTGGGTGCTCTTTTTGCCACCAGCACTAGTGAGGTCATCAAGTAACTTGCAAGACAAGAAAAGAACAAAAGACAAAGGAAAGGGCAAGGAAAAGGGAAAAGCCTCCAAAACTAAATGGTGGGGGAGTTATTGTTTGAGGGGAGGAGGGGGGGGGGCAATGATTCAGTGTCAGATGTTGAGAGTCATATACACACATATATATACACACATGTATATATACACACGTGTGTGTGTGTGTGTGGCACAAAAAAGCACTATTCAAGCATGGTTGATACCAGTGCCACCTGATAAACTCCCGTGCCGGTGGCACATAAAAAGCTCCATTTCAGTGTGGTCAATATCAGTGCCACCTGATTGGCCCCCATGCCGGTAGCATGTAAAAGCCATGTTTGGAGTGGTTGGAGTTAAGAAGGGAATCCAACTGTAGAAACCTTGCCAGAATAGATTGGAGCCTGGTGCAGCCTCCTGACTTGCTAATCCTCAGTCAAACCGTCCAAACCATGCCAACATGGAAAGCGAATGTTAAACGATGATGATGATATATATAAAATAACAAAGGCAGCAATACACAATATAAAACGAAAAAAAGAAAAGTTCAATTGTCACTAATTGTGACTGAGGGTGCTGGGTAGCACCTATATTGCAAGAAATATATTCTTTTACTCTTTTACTTGTTTCAGTCATTTGACTGTGGCCATGCTGGAGCACCACCTTTAGTTGAACAAATTGGCCCCAGGACTTACTCTTTGTAAGCCTCCTATTCTATCAGTTTCTTTTGCCAAACCACTAAGTTAAGAGAATATAAACACACCAACATTGGATGTTAAGTGATGGTGGGTGAACAAACACAGACACAAAAATATATACATATATAAATACATACATACATACATATATATATATGACATATATTTGGATTCATCTTAAAATACTATATATAGCGTCATAATTTATCTTAACTTGTAACCTTGATTCTATCATCTGCATGAATAGTATGATCCGACACAGCATTCATTTTTTAAAAATTCTCAAGTCTTTCATGTCTCTTAAAATTTTAAAATTTTAATAACCCTTTTAATCTTTTAACTCTGATGAGAGAAATATAGATGACTGCTATGGTTGGATTTAGCTCGCCCATACCAACCTATATCTTCCCAAAACGGCCGTCAGACTTTGCACTTATTCAGAATTCCTCTCAAAATCATTTTATACTAATTTTCTCATCTGCCTTCCTCATTAATTTTAATATGGACATTCAAACTCACAAGTACATTTATGTATTTATATATTTATAAATTTTTGTATATTTATATATTTATAAATTCTTGTGAGTTTTTACTATATCTTGTGTATATGAATGCACTTATGTATATTCTGAAGTATTCCAACAATTTGAAATGGATTGAGTGAATATGAACACTGACCTTTGAATTTTGTTCTCTCTTTCTTAATTTTATACTCCTGAAGCTCTATTAGAGGGCTAACTAGTTGTGCTGTATAAAGTGGATAATTATACCATTTACTTCTTCATTACTCTACATTTGCTCAAGGTGAGCACTTCCTACAATATCAACTTATGGAAAGACAATTCCTAGGTCTATATATAAAAAACATCCCGGTTCCATCTAGGGATATGTACACCAATATGCTACTGCAGAGAATTAGCAAATTCACCAAAAGGTTGAGATGGAGAGCATTTTACTATGATTCAAAGGGAAACACTTGAATAGTAAATTGGATAATTATAACCTGAAAACCTACAAAAACCCCACTCACAATCCTGCACTACTGAGACTGGAAAAAGACCTCATTAACATGGTGAAAAAAATTAAAATTCTTGAGAATCACTAACCACATCCAGAAGAAATTAACCAACATTATCTCTCAAATAATGAAATCTGATAATCTACATGTTCTTTTGGATAAAACAGGAAACCTATATTCACTACCTATCGATGCCTATAATAACTTTATCCTGAAGGAATTGAACTCTGAACATAAAATAGAGGCCGATAACAGACTGAATGAAATTAATAAGAAACACTTCAATTTAATTAAGGAGCTAAAATTGTTAGATAGGACAGAACCATACGCCCCTAAAATCCCACATTTCACTTTTAAGGGCCACAAAGCTAACTTTGAGAGCAAACCCACCATTAGGCTAATCTGCCCAACCAAATCTGACTTGGACAGAATTATTAATTCTATCATTGATAGAATTATCCCTTGTGTTAAAAGAAACACGAACCTCCCACTTTGGATATAACTTGGTTCTGCTCATTGAATAATAAAAGGAAAACTCACTTTATACAATTTGACATTAGTAATTACTACCAATCTATGAAGCCTGATTTACTTGACAAAGCAATTACTTTTGCGGAGAATTTTACTGGTATTACACCATTAAAGAAAAATATTTTTACTGCAAGGAAAACACTGATATCCTTCAGAAATAGGACTTGGACCCAATGTGACCTACATGATGACTTTGATGTTACAATGGGAAGCATGGACTCTGCCCAGGTCACAGATATTGTTGGCCTATTCTTACTTTCAAAAATTAAGGAAGAATTCCCTAATATCAGCAGAGGTCTGTATAGAGAGAATGCCTTATTCGCTACATTCAGCTCCTCTGCACAAGCAACTGATAGAATAAGGAAAAGAGTAATTAAATCTTTTAAGTTACACAATTTAGATATTATATTTGAAAATGTCACTAAATGTGTTAACATATTGGACCTAACATTAAATGTAGATAACGGCTTATTCTATCCTTACAATAAACCTAATAAAACTATTAAGTATATCCATGCCTTATCAAATCATCTCCAAAGTGTCATTAAGGGGATAATCAGAGGTATGTCAATAAGAATCTGTAACTTATCCGCAAGGGAAAAGATTTTTGATGATTCTGCAGCCTTTTATAATACAGCATTAAAAGACAGTGAATTCAATAGGAAGATATATTATATTAAGAACACAATATTTAAAAATAAATTAGGCAAACGTTTTCCAAATATTGCAAATTTAGACATCGACATACCTCCCATGAACAACCCCACTGAATATAGTAACCAACAATATTTTAGAAGATACTATAATTTATTTAATTATAATACCAATAATTATACTGCGCAGAATAGGTACAACTCAGGGAGACGACGGGAAATTATATGGTTAACACCACCTTTTTCCCTCCAGGTCAGAAACCTCCCTAAATTATTTTCTAGGATTGTCGATAGGAACTTCCCATTAGGCCATAAATATCATTCCATATTTAATAGGTCCTGCCTTAAATTATCGTATTCAACCACACCCAATTTAGGATCTATAATCGTGGCAAACAATAGACTTAAACTTAGAAATAATAGTATTAATAGAGATGATAATATAGCTGACCTTAACATGAAAAATAATAAGAAGAACCCTGATATTAAAAATAGAAAGGCTGAGCATAGAAATGAAACATGTAACTGCCGCAATAGGGAGTTATGTCCCTTAAAAGGATTCTGTTTAAGGAGAAATGTCATACATAAAGTTGCGGTTTCAACCCTTAATGAACCTAAAAAGATATACATAGTAAGTACGACTGATTTTAAGATTAGATATAGGGTACACATAAATTCAATTATCAATAACGAAACAAAAAAATTCAACCACCTAGCTACCCACAATAATAAATGAAAAATGTGCAATAAAGGATTCAGTCTAGATTGGTCTATCATAATGGAAACTACACCATATAATACACACACTAAAAACTGCAAATTGTACACAATGGAAGCAATCAACATACTCTGTGCCGACAAAAAAGCTTACTTAATAAGATATCAGATGTCATTATTATTTGTAAACATAAATATTTATCAACTTTAAAATTTTTTTCCCCAAAATAATTAGCCATAGGATTTTAACCTAGTTACTCTTCATATATTTGGATTTATCTTAAAACACTATAGTATATAGCGTCATAATTTATCTTAACTTGTAACCTTAATTCTAATTATATCATACACATGAACAGCATGATCCGACAGCATTTGTTTTTTTTAAATTCTCAAATCTTTCATGTCTCTTAAAATTAAAAAATTTTAATAACTCTTTTAATCTTTTAACTCTGATGAGAGAAGTATAGATGATTGCTATGGCTGGAGCTAGCTTGCCCATACCAACCTATATCTTCCCAAAACGGCTGTCAGACTTTGCACTTATTCAGGATTCCTCTCAAAATCATTTTATACTAACTTTCTCATCTACCTTCCTCATTGATTCTAATACAGACATTCAACCTCGCAAGAACATTTATGTATTTATATATTTATAAATTCTTATTCTTGTGAATTTTTACTATATCTTGTGCATATGAATGCACTTATGTATATTCTGAAGTATTCCGACAATTTGAAATGGATTGAGTGAATATGAACACTGAGCTTTGGATTTTGGTCTCTCTTTCTTAATTTTATTCTCCTGAAGCTCTATTAGAGTGCTAACTAGTTGTGCTGTACAAAGTGGATAATTATACCATTTACTTCTTCATTATATATATATACATGCGTGTGTGTGTGTGTGTGTGTGTGTGTGTGTGTGTGTGCGTCCGTGCGTGCGTGCGTGCGTGCGTGCGTGCGTGCATGTGTGTGTGGTGAGCTTCTTTCAGTTTCTGTCT
>NC_068991.1:42418862-42422111 GCF_001194135.2 Octopus bimaculoides | reverse complement strand
ATATATATATTATATATATATATATTTATTAATATAAAATGAAGTATAAGGAAAGGAAAATTGTAAGTATAGATGAACTTTAATTCAATTCAAATCCAAGTTGGTACAGAACCAATATACATTCTACAAATTGTTTCGGAGTCTAATTAATTCCAAAGAAAAAAACCAAAAACTCTTCATGAAATAAAAATTAGATTCCTCATCAGGAATTACATACTGGTATGAATAGTTACAACCAACAAAATATACAAGACCTTTTTTAATTTTTTTTTTAAAATTTAATTTTTAAGTTATTGTGACTATTTTAATTTTGGTTCATCTGTGTTTAATTATCTTACTACCATTTTGTTATTTCTGTATTTATTTATTAGCTGACCCCATGCTGTTTATAATTGATGGCTAATTGTTATTTAAACAAGATACAAAATGAAGTACAGAACAATCACAGATACAAGCAATCGCACACATACACATACTCAAACAAAACTGAAATGATGACAGTTTTTATCTTCAGAGTTGTACGTTTCCATTACGCACACATGGAAACATTACTTACGCCCACAATCACACATTCACACACACAGACATGCACACACATACACCCACAAACATTCATAGACCTCCCTTTTTCATACACACACGTATACACATATACTCACACAGAGTTGAATGGCTGTCTTTTACTTTATTCACCCCTTCCTTTCTCATTCATATGTTGAAAACAGAAGATACACTCTGAGTTCTTCTTTCTCAAACGGTCATTACTTTCTCTCACTTTTTCAGTCATAGCTATTACTCTTTTCGTCTCTCCTTCACTGTATTACTATTTTCTCTCCTCTCCTTTCACTGATACTACTCTTTCTCTTTAGCCATTCTACTGTTTTACTTGTAGAAAGCTATTTTGTAAACAAAAGATTTGCTTTTTATTTTTAATTTTATTTTCATTTGATATTACCATATCATTAAGTTTAAATAAGGACATTTAATACTTTTTAGTGGATAATATATCGGCTTGTAGTTATTAATTTTAAAATTTTTGATTAGATAACCCTAGTATTTTTGTGGTTCACTTTTGTTTCATTAAATTTATATCTTTTCTAGATATTTACATATCGTGAATAGTAATGTTAATAAAACACATATATATTTTTTTATATATATGTTTTACTAGTTTTGAATATCTGATGTTCTTGTTATCTTTCATTTATTTGTTCATTCATGTCTGGGCTACGAAAGGTCTTTGTAAATTTTGCAGGTTGTAAGTATTCACATCAGTATTTAATTCCTGACGAGGAATCTAATTTTTATTTCATGAAGAGTTTTTCGTTTTTGTCTTTGGAATTAATTAGACTCTGAAAAAAATTGTAGAATGTATATTGATTCTGTACCAACTTGGATTTGAATTGAATTAAAGTTCATCTACACTTACAATTTTTCCTTTCGTTATACTTCATTTACTATTTTTGCAAATACTGAATATTTTTATATATATTCTTTACTTGGACTGTACCAGTGGACTTGGTTGTTTGACATCCCTTTGAAGGATTCCGGTCCTCACCTCTTTTATACACACACACATATATAAAATTTGATTAGAGGTTATGTTAGCCTCATGAAGGGATGGTGTCATCCAAGGAAATACTGGTTCAATACCTTATATTTTGGGGGGAATTGATTTCCTTAAAATAATAGGTATGTATATAAAAACCTGTAGTTTATATTCATATAAAGGAAGAAGAAAATGGAGATTGTGAAGTTAAGAGTATATTATCAACAACAAATCAAACATTATCCTTTACAGCTGTTTCAATTATATTCTGTAAATTAATTAAATATTAAGTTCATATTTCTGAACATAATATCTTCAGAGGGAAAATATATACCCTTAGCTGTTTTATATGTTTGTTTATAGATTCATTATAGCAGACTGAATGATACTATTTATGATTTGCATTTTTATCCTCCAGCCCATATAACAATTTTTACACACACTAAATAATATACTTTCTTTTTCCTTACACTTATACAGATATATGCACAGATAAGGAATTAATTAATCACTAGTATACATAAATGTGAATGTATGTTGATCTGTAACTATGTACACATATATGTGTATGTAAGAATAGACACATACATGTTTGTGTATATCTGTATGAATATATATACATACATGTGCGCGGGGGTATAAGCACATACTCATGAGTGGGCAGGTACACATATGTGTATGCAATTATGTATGTACATATATACTTGCATGTGTGTATGTGTGCATGTATGTATGCACACATATACATGTGCATGTGTATATATGTATGTGTGTATATGTATATATATGTGCATGTATGTGTATATGTATGTGTATGTATTCATATACATGGGTATATATGCATGCATATATACATGTGTGAGTGTGTGTGTGTATATATGTGTGTATGTGTGTGTGTGTGTGTGTGTGTGTGTGTGTGTGTAGCTAAAGAAATACATGTGTGTATGTCTGAGTGTATGAGTACATATGTGCATGTTTGTACTGGTGTAGGTATGTGCCTATATATATATATGTGTGTGGGTTTGTGTATGCATAGACATGCGTGTGCATATGTGTATGTGTGTATATATATACATATATGTGTGTATGTATATGTGCATATATATGTGTATATATATGTATATATCTATGATTAAATTTATGTACGCTTGTACACACAGACATTTATTATTTTCACATGTAAATTGAGACAACAATTTCAGAAACCGTTAAACTGAAAAGAAACACATCATATATATGTTTTAAGATATATATATATATATATATATATATATTTCTGTATGTGTCTTTGTGTCTGTGTTTGTCTCCATCACCATTGCTTGACAATTGATGTTGGTGTGTTTCACTCCTTGTAACTTAGCGGTTCTGCAAAAGAGACTGATAGAATAAGTATCAGGCTTACAAAGAATAAGTCCTGGGGTTGATTTCTTTTAACTAAAAAGTGCTGCTTCAGTATGGCTGCAGTCAGATGACTGAAAAGAATAGAAGAATATATATATAGGCGCAGGAGTGGCTGTGTGGTAAGTAGCTTGCTTACCAACCACATGGTTCCGGGTTCAGTCCCACTGCGTGGCATCTTGGGCAAATGTCTTTTACTATAGCCTTGGGCCGACCAAAGCCTTGTGAGTGGATTTGGTAGACGGAAACTGAAAGAAGCCCGTTGTATATATGTATATGTATATATATATATATATATATAT
>NC_068991.1:42415250-42417149 GCF_001194135.2 Octopus bimaculoides | reverse complement strand
TAGGGTTTTCGAGCGAGATCGTTGCCAGTGCCCCTGGACTGGCTCTTGTGCGGGTGGCACATAAAAGACACCATTTCGAGCGTGGCCGTTTTCGTGCGGGTGACACGTAAAAGCACCCACTACACTCTCTGAGTGGTTGGCGTTAGGAAGGGCATCCAGCTGTAGAAACTCTGCCAAATTAGATTGGAGCCTGGTGTTGCCATCCGGTTTCACCAGTCCTCAATCAAATCGTCTAACCCATGCTAGCATGGAAAGCGGACGTTAAACGATGATGATGATGATGATGATGATGATGATGATATATACCGGTTATGTTGAAACAGGTGATACGGGAAAGTGCAACATTGATGAGAAAACATTTGTGGAGTAAATGATGGCCTAATTCAACTAAGCAACATGTAATGTCTGTTTGGAGGATTCCATGCCCTAACCTATCATGGAAAATTGGGAGTGGTGGGGGTTGGGGGTATGTAATTTTTGAACCCACTGAAAAGCTGTCAGTGGATATACTCACCTTTGAGGTGGTCAGCGTGTGTTTAACATGACCTGTTGTATGATTGACAATCAAATGAATGGAGGTGTAATGGAGATATTGTATGTAAATGGGTACATTCCAGAAATAGGCTGCAATGGGAGACAGCAATGCAGAAGTGAACTGTTGCAATGTTGCAGAAGGCAAAGGGCTGACATTCAGTTGCTGGTGTGGCTGTAGAATAAGAAACTTAAAGTGAGCCTATGCAGTCACATGAGTATGTGTAGTAATGAATTACTTGAAAAAACAAGGCATAATGGCTTACTGCATGGTATGCCTATAGTATGTCTATGTTTTTGTATGCAGTGTAAATTAACGAAATATAATCTAAATCATAGTCATGGCCAGTACCACTTGACTAGCACCTGTGCTGGTGGCACATAATAAGCACCATTTGAGCATGGGTTGATGTTAGTGCCACCTGAATGGCTCCTGTGCCAGTGGAACATAAAAAGCACCATCCAAACATGGTTGATGCCAGTGCCCCTTGACTGGCCCCTGTGCCTGTGACACATAAAAAGCACCATCCAAAATGGTAAATTCCAGTGCCCCCATACTAGCTTCTGTGCTGGTGGCACATAAAAAGCAACATTTGAACAAAGCTGATACCAGTGCCCCCTGACTGGCTCCCATGCTGGTGGCATGTAAAAATCACCATTCAAACATGGTCAATGCCAGTGCCCCCTGACTGGCTCCCATGCTGGTGGCGCATAAAAGGCACCATCTGAATGTATGTATGTATGTATATATATGTGAAAATGCGCATACATGCATATATACATATATGTGTGTAAACGTGTCTGCATGTGTGTAAATGTGTATGTACATGTAAATGTAGGTTTTATGTACTGATATGTGTGTCTGTTCAAGTTGTATATATAACTGTTACTCTGTCGAAGGTTGTATATATATATATATATATATATATATATCAATGAAAAATATTTCAATACAAATGTATTAATTTCCAGCAAAATAAAGACCTATAAATATTGGTGCCTTGTTGTACCACTCTTCTGAATTTATATATATATATATATATAAATATATATATATATATATATATTCCTCCATGGCTAGATTTAATTTGCGTATACAAATTTAATCTGCGATCCATGGGACGAGCCGTTTTAACGATGCGTCCTGCCCGAAGCTCGTCGAAACGCCGGTGTTAAAACGTGGGTAGCTGATGAAGTAGAATGTTCTCTATGTGGCTCGTGTGTTCTTGTCTACGTTTGTTTGCAATGTCCTGTACCCAGATATGCACCTATACATACAGGTAGATGTCGGTATGCACATACCTGTACGTATATATGCATATACTCATTTACTTTTATATATATATATATATATATATATATATATAT
>NC_068991.1:42401148-42413648 GCF_001194135.2 Octopus bimaculoides | reverse complement strand
TGGGTCATTGGTTGTCTCCCACAGCTTGAAGTTGTCATCTTTGTAAAGTGCCAGCCAGACTAGTTGAATCCATTCAGAATTTTAGATAGCACTGAAAAGTTTGTGCACACAAAGTAAAAGAGGTGAAGTTGGTCAACTAGGAATTAATCATGCATCACAGATATAGCTAACTTAAGGAACATACTACAAATCAACAACACTTTCACTTACATACCTAAATGTGTGTGTGTGCACACATATGTGTTTACGTGTGCATGCACATAATTGAAATTTGGTGGGTGCATACAGAACAATGAACAGTAATGTGTTTTGAAATTTCAGATATATATATATATATATATATATATATATATATATATATATATGCAGGGTGCAATGAATAAATTGTTGCCTAAATTACACAAATGAAATTAACACTGACATCTCATTTAACAGATATATTTACAAAAATTACATAGAATTATCTTCTGGACAGTCTTCTTGTTTAAGTTGGTGAATGCTGCCATAATCCTTGCCTTCAGTTCATTTTTGGTGTTACAAGAAGTTTTGTTGGTCTCTCAGTCAACTACGCCCTACACATAATAATCAAGGGGGTTGTAGACTGGGAAGTTAGGGGTGATGTGGTTGCAAAAATTGTCTAACAGACATGACTGGGTCCTCCTGCTTGTGTAGTATGGTGCAGAGTCCCATTACCAGACACAGGATCTTCCAGCAGCCACCCTCTTGACCCAGGGCAGCACTACCTGCTCCAGGCACTTGATGTAGGCCTCCATGTTGAGTCTGAGGCCATGTGGGAAGATGAATGGAGGCATAACATCGCCATCATTAGTGATCACTCCAAACACCAAAATGTTGACTAGATGTTTGACTTTTTATCACTTTCAGTACATGTTTGGGAACATGGCAAACCAACAGTTGTTCTGTGTGTTCACCATCTGATCCTGGCAGAAATTTTTCTCGTCTGAGAAAAACCAAAGCATGTTTGGTTGAAAGAGATGTTTGAATTTGTTCAAAAGCTTCATAGTGTGGTCTTTCCTCTTGTCCTTGATGGTTTGGGGAAAAAAATTGGCCCTTTCTCATCTTGTATGAGGAATACTGAATGTTTTCATGCACTACTTGCCTGATTGACTTGAAGGGATTGGTGTCAATCATGGCCTGGATCTCACCAACAAATTCAGGAGTTCTTTTCTTATCAGAGTGAGTTTTATGAGCTGCCATACCTTCATAATCATCATTAGACTCATCCAACTCTTTCTGAATCCTTTGCACAGTCCTCAAATTGACACCCAGACACTCTGAAAAGTTGGTATTAGAACTTCCAGCATGAATGCCAAGCAGTACAGTATGTTGTTTCAAAATATCTGGCAGAGTGAAGTGTGTCATGGTGCTGTTTTTCTCAGACAGTGCCCAACTGACCCTACTAAACTGCATAGTCAACAAAATCAAAAACAATGCACAAGCATATATATATATATATATATATATATATACATACACTTTGAATTTATTTTCCAGGCAATACTTTTCAAATATTACTTTTCCAAGAAACAAAACAATCGTTATAAAAGCCAGTCAACAGGAACAACATTGCTAGATGATCATAGAATTCTTCTTGCTAAAGAATCAGGAGAAATGTAACTACAAAGTGAAAATCTATAAGAATATGTAAGTATGCATGTACTCTGTCAATTTCACTTCAAACAAGGATTTCTGCAGCAGAATATTACAGAATCAACATTATGTAAAAGCCACAGATAGCAAAACATCTAAAATCAAAAATATATAATCGAACAATAAATGAAATCAATCAATTGAAGCTGAAACCTATCATGTTTAGAATTTAATCCTTTTGATGCCAACTTATCCAAAACCATTCTGTTTATATAACACAAACCTGCTTAGTTTGTAAATAAAAAATAATGAGCTTATTGTATACAGGGTTCAGGTGCACAACAATTCATTGGAAAAGGGTAAAATGGAGAAAAGAAAGTTACAATAAGTCAAGTAAAGAAAAACAGCAATGAAAGCCAAAAGTACATATTCAGTACATAGGATAAAATGCAAAAACACAGAAAAGGGAACAATAAGAGTCATAAAGAGGGAAGGGAACATCGGCATGTTAGTAGTGGTGGTGATTTTTAGGAAGCATGGAATTTTTGAAGGATGTGATGTCCTGACAACAACTGATATGGGTAGATTACTTCATGCTTCAGCAATTCTGAAAGTGAAAAATATTTCTGAGAGTCATGGTTGCTGTGCATGTCCACAGGTGATAGAGATACTGAATTCAAAAAGGTGGTCAAAAATTGTTGGAAAGATGACAGATAATCTTGTGGGCCTCTCTTTCTTTCTTATATATATATATATATATATATATATATATACATACACGTGTGTGCGTGTGCACATACACACACACACACATGTACATATGGATGTATGCATATATCTATGTGTGTATACTCTGCAACCTACTTTTCTATGACTGCCATTCTAGGAAGGCAGTAACTCTAAACATGAACTAATTCAATATGGAGAGGACACATTAATTCTGTTATTGACACTATAAAACATATGCAGTACACACTATAAAGTATTTGGTGATAGGAAGAACACACAGCCAAAGAATGCAGTGCATTCTTTTCAAGGAAATGTGGACTCTAGAAGCCACATTGCAAACCACTCTTCTAAGGTGGTAATAACTGAATAAGCGCTGATAAAAGGAAGAGGGGTCTTTTAGTCTGTCTGCAGAAACCTGTCAAAAGTCTGTGGCACAATAAAATAAACCTTAACCATATTGTAAAGTAGTTAGTAACGGAAGGATACCCAGCTGTAATAAAAAAGACAAAAATGAATAACCATGCGTAAAGTGCAACAAAGTCAACCAGTTGTCACTGTCGCTGTGTCAGATGACGAAAGACTGTAGTATGTGGCGAAACCCACATGGAAAACTGGATGTAAAACAGAGATGAGGAATATGATGCTATATACAAGTGTGTGTGTATGTGGAGGGTGTGTGTGTGTGTATGCATGCATGCATGTATGATTTTTCTTTGAGTTTTATTTAAGTTCTTCTTGGGAGAGTTCAAGGCAGTCACTAACAAAGTGACAAGACTTAAGTTAAGCGAGATACCGGTGTTTGTGCTGGTTGAACTGTTGATGCATACATACAAGTGTGTGCATCTATTCACATAAGAATCTCAGACTGAGGATTTTTGGAATGTCTTACAAAGCTTCACTGTGCCACTAACAGATTGGATTTGGAGAATCTGTGTTAGTTTTTTTTTGCTCTATCTCCACAAACCCGACTATTTCTAGGTTCTTGTGCAAACTTGGTGGTACATAACCTAATGCACAGTCAGGATACAAGAGCTGTAAATTCTGCACTAATTTGTCATTATGTATGTATGCATGTGTGTGTGTGATTATTCAGTTTTATTTCAAAATTTCTTGCCAATAGAGAAAGAGCTGGTTTCCAACCTAGATCCAAGGCTCCTTCATTGGGATTTCAACATCAACAGGGTATTTTTGTATGTATGTATATGTGCAGATTTGTATGTTTTGTTTTATGCATATATTTTCATGCATATAGTTCCATGTCTAGATATGCTCATATACTTAAATGATACACTTCAGGAAAGTTTTAGAGATTTTTACAGATCCAGTGGCGGATTGGATCAGTAGTCTTTGAATCAGCTTTCTCCTTTCTGGTTTTGAGAACCCTAATTTCTCAAGATTGGTATTTAGGCAGTGTGTTATATATCCCAGTGCCCAATAATTACAAGCATAAACCTGAACTTGTAACCTGGATAGAGTAGCTTTAGACTCCTCAATAGTTCAGCATAGGTATTTTCTTTTTCACTATATGTATGTATGTATGTATGTATGATTATGTACATATGTATGTGTGCATGTGTATGTATGATATTTAATGGTTATTGTTTACAAAGTGAATGCAAATGATTTGTGTATCAGTCAAAGAAATGCTATCCAGTCACACTAGTATCCAAGCCACAGTTAGAGCAGAACTATTCCACTAATAATAAATACTTAAGGTAAAAAAAAAAACCACTCTCAGAAGAGTCAATTTGTTTTCTATATTGGTTTCTTTCTGCTATTCTTCCTTCCTGTTTCTTAGTAATAGTTATCAATTAGAGTTACCATTATTTCAAAAAATGCATAAAACCATTTTTCTGATTTCATCTCATTTACCGAATCCCCCTGCTCTCTCTCTCTCTCTCTCTCCCCTCTCTCTTAGTACTTCTTTCATTCTGTTTTACCTTTTTGATTTGTCACAAAGATTTAAAAACAATGACAAAACAAAACAATAAAAAAGGAACATTAATAAAAAAGACTGTTAAAAAGTATACTAAGTATTGATTCTTTGTCACAGAAAACTCAACAGAAATTTTACTGTATTAATCAAGGTTAGTGAGTGGGTGGAGTAAGTGGTGTATAGGTGGGAGACGGAGTGAAGGAGAGGACAACAACAACGATGTCAGAATAACAAAGGAAGGAAGTCAGAAAATTATAACAAAAAAAATCAATAAAAAAAGAAACGTATGTGTGTGTGTGTGTGTGTGTGTGTGTGTGTGTGTGTGTGTGCATGTGTGTAAAAGTGAAAAAGTGAAAATAAAATAACCTACACTATAAAGCTAATTAATATTTGACTTGTGTTCCAACACCCCCACCCTGCCCCCCAGCAAGAGTGGAGCAGCAGATTAGTGAAAATGTCAAAGCAATTATTCTTTAGTCGTTTAGTGACAATGCCCTACATTCTCCATTATAGGATGATAAAAATTCCCATCTGAGTGGGAAGTTTACATTAAAAGAAGAGAGGTTGAATTTCTATGGCAAATAAAAATTATTTACTGTTTTAAAGCAGTAGGAAGCGAGCAGATTCCAGCAAGAGTAGAAAGAATGGGAAAGATGAGGGAAGGACACTTAGTGGCACCAAGTGATGCTGTTCAAGAGGCACAAGTGAATGTGACACCAATAATGGTTCTTTTTACAACAGTAAGTTATAACTGGACTTGGAACATTGATGAAAACAAAAGTAAAGTTATAATGGGAAATTAACAAGTGCAGGCATAGCTGTGTGGGTAAGAAATTCACTTTATAGCCATGTAGTTTCAGGTTCAGTCCCACTACATGACACCTTAGGCAAGTGTCTTCTACTACACCTCCCGGTTAACCAATGCTTTGTGATTGAATGTGTGTGTGTGTGTGAAAGAGAGAGAGAGAGACACCTGACTACCCAAAAGACTGTTTTACAATGAGTTGGCAGAAGGCAAGCACACACATGGTGGGCAGAAAAAAGCGCTTCAAAGATACACTCAAAGCCTTACTTAAATGCTTTCAGATCATCCCCAGCACCTGGGAAATGCAAGTACAGGACCACCCTGCTTAGTGTAGCTGCACCAATAGAGGTGCCACATCCTATGAACAGAATAGGATTGGAGAGCACAAAGAAAACATGAGCTGCGCAAGTCCAGAGCCAACTCTTTGCCTTCATTCCCAGCAGACCACCAGAACTCAACCTGTGGCAGAACCTTCCAAGCACACATTGTCCTGATCAAGCACAGCTAGATGCACAGTGACCCATCTGGTTTTCCCATTTGATGTCCTGGTCATAGTCAACAACAATGGATGAACATCAATTAACTGATTAATTTAATTAATTAACATATACAGGTTTGGGTGTGTGGTAAGAAGCTTGCTTCCCAACTACATGGTTCCAGGTTCAGTTCCACTGTATGGCACCTTGGGCAAGTATCTTCTACTATAGCCTCAGGCCAACCAGAGCCTTGTGAGTGGATTTGGTAGATGGAAACTGAAAGAAGCCCGTTGTAAGTATCTTCTACTATAACCTTGGCCCAACCAGAGTCTAGTGAGTGGATTTGGTAGATGGAAACTGAAAGAAGCCTGTTGTATATATATCTATGTGTGTGTGTTGTTGTGTCTGTGTTTGTCCTCCCATCACCACTTGACAACCGATGTTAGTGCGTTTACAGCTCCTTAACTTAGCAGTTTGGCAAAAGATACTGATAGAATAAGTACTAGGCTAACAAAGAATAAATCCTGGGATTGATTTCTTCAACTAAAAATCCCTTTAAGGCAGTGCTTCAGCATGGCTGTAGTCAAATGACTGAAACAAGTAAAAGAATAAAAGAATATATATATATATATATATATATATACTAGTGTGAACACACTCTCTTTAAAATAACATGTTTTACATTAACCTGATATCATTGTATCATATATTCCTATAGTGTATATGCAAAAGTATACACATGACATGCATGTGGGAAGAATGCTAGTAAGACATACAACATGAAGGTAGCTTGAATGTCAACAGAGGAAAACATAAAATAGAGTTATAAGATGAAATGCAATTGTTAAAAGAATGTGCAAGAAAGTAATGAAAAATTACTACCTACATACTGCCAATAAATTTCATACATATATAAATATACCCACATGCACTTTGATGCATTTTTGATACAGTTAGTATATATTAGTAAACACAATATAATTGTAAATACTAAACACAATATCATCGTTATCCTATCTATGTGTTGTGAAAAACTGAGCCCATCTCATTCTACTCTTTTCATGCAATCTGACAAAAGAAGTGTATTGTTTATATAATCAAATATGGTTACATCAAAATGAAAGTGAAACGAAGCAAGCCAATATGCAGATATTTAATAGCAATGTTGCCTTAGTATTACTTACGTTGAAAAGAAAAATTTTTAAAGTGTATTAACCATTGTTAAAGCAATAAGCATACCGACAAAATTGCAACCCCTTCCCTTGATTTTGTTTCCGCATAATTTCCAGAAAAATAGATATTTTTTAATGAAATTTTCTACACATATGCTTCAGATGATGCAGATTCTGATTATATTGGAATTTGTTGTCAAAGAAAATATCCAGGGGATAGAGAGAGGAGTTTTAGACAATTAACACAAGTCAACTTTGTTTCCTTATAACTTTTGGAAAAATGGGTATTTTAAATGTAATTTTCAACAAATACGTTTTAGAGTGTGTAAATTATGATTATATTGAAATTTGATGTGAAAAGAAAAAGTGGTGAGCACACACACATACATACTGACACACATGACAATTTTTTCGAAATGTCAAATTTCATTTTGTAGAAATATTAATGTATGTCAGTATGTATGTGTGTGTATGAACCAACCAATGTATTGTTTTTTTTCATATCAAACTCCAATATAATCATAACCTACAGACTCTGAAAGGTATTTGTAGAAAATTTCATGAAAAAATACCCATTTTTCTGAAAGTTATGCAGAAACAAAGCTGACTTATGTGAATTTTCCAAAACTCCTCTCCACGCCCATGGGAAAATATTTTCACAGTAAATTCCAATATAATCAGAATTTACACCATCTGAAGAGTATTTATAGAAAATTTCATTTCAAAATATCCATTTTTCTAGAAGCTATGAGGAAAGTCAAGAGGCACACATGCACAGGTATGCTAAGCAATGAAATATTAGTCCTGAGTAAATGCTGGCAAAGCATGCAACAATTTAAAATGCAAAATTTACAGCAGACAGCTATAAGAAATAGTGCATAGTTAACAGAACATGCATTTAAAATAAAAAAAACCATGTTGAATAAATAAAGAATATTAACTGAAAAAATTACAGTGAAACATGAACTTTAATAACTACACAGCTATTTGAACATGCAATGTTTGCCAAGTAGAAATTCAAATGAGAAGGTTACTTGTGTCCGCGCATGCGCATAAACTGTAGTCCGATCATGAACATTTCCCTATGGCCAGATCCAGTATATCATTGTGCATACAAGCTAGAAGTCCAAAATCAACATGTTTTTTTAAAAAATTATATTAAAGATATATCTCTCAGGTTGTTCTAGTACCACTGGTAACATGTAACCCAGTACAATCTATTGCATGGTCGGGTTGTTGGTGACTAAACTGGCAACCTCAGAATGCTTGCTTGGTTTGGAAGGTGATTTCTGAACATCCTGCAGGATGAAAAACAAGACTGTCAAAGGGTGGAGTAACTCAGGAGAGTCAATGGCCACCCAATATAGTCAAGGGTAGATGGTGCTCACCAGTTGTAGGAGAAGGAAATCTCAGGATAAAAACTGTTCAGTAAATAAATAAATAAATAGACATATACATCCATTACATGGAAGCTGTATTAGATAACATACTTAAAGATAATACATTATGATAGGCAAAATTTACTGTAGTCACATCTATAAGAGATATTATCTCCAGACAGATACTATAATAAATTTTACCTATCATGACATACATTAAGTATGATACATATATGGCTATTTTAATCCAATACTGCTTCTGTTGTATATAATGGATTTTTATTCAACCAGTGATTGTTTATTTACTGTTTTCATATATATATATTGGTGGTGACAGATTTCATCTAGGTACGCTGGCTGTGAGTACTAATAATGACCAATAAGGCAGAAATACATCGAGTGCTTTTACTCACTGCTGCTAAGACTAATTTTGTATCCCTCTGATGTGTATAATTTGTGTTTTTACACACAGTACATACATAAGCATAATATACTGCAGATGAATACTGCAGTATATTATGCTTATCACAATGTATTTACATTGACTTTGATGCATAAATGGCTATGCGTGTGTGTGTGTGTGTGAGAGAGAGAGAGAGAGAGAGAGAGAGAGAGAGAGAGAGAGAGAGAGAGAGAGAGAGAGAATGA
Source organism: Octopus bimaculoides (assembly GCF_001194135.2). NCBI lineage: Eukaryota > Metazoa > Mollusca > Cephalopoda > Octopoda > Octopodidae > Octopus > Octopus bimaculoides. Next base: position 42,404,892 of record NC_068991.1, on the reverse strand, counting down.
GAGACAAAGTGGGTCTGTGTGTCTTTGACTTTGTTTGCCCCAACCCACTCCCACTATTTGACAACAGGTGTTAATTCCTTTACATCTCTGTAACTTGGTGACTCAGCAAAAGAAACTGATAGAATATGCACTAGACTTAAAATAAGTACTGGGGTCAATTTTGTTTGATAAACCCAACAAGGCGGTGTTCCAGCATGGCTGTATGCAGTCCAGTGACTGAAACAAGAGATTAAAGGAAAGTATGCTTGTCAAAGACTGAGATTTCAAGTGGTGATAGAGTTATTGAGAGAAAAAAAAGCTGATGAAATATTCAATGACTTAAAGGAAATCATTAACAGTTAAACACCTGATTTTTAATGCAGCTACAGGTTGACATAGACTGGAACAAATTTGTAGCATGACAAAAGTTCAAAAGTTGGAGTTGGTTGGGGAGCTCAATACCACAGATTTAGTTGTTAGTTGCTTGACCGTAACCAGTTGAGCATGTCCCTTATGTACATCTCTGATCACGAGCAGAAGCAGTGGGGAAGCATCATTGCCATGTGTTGAGAGGAGTTCTTTAGGGTTCGACTAATTCACTTCTGGAAACATGGGTGTTCATCATCCTTAAACAAACGTTCAGGGACCTTTTAAGCGGGATGGGCTACTCAACCTGAAGAAAATTCTAATTGAGCCCCACCTGTAAGGTTATGTGCTTGATATCTTGATATAATTCACCATGTCGCACACATATGGTTGTGATGCATGTGCCTGGTGTACCCTCATTACATCAGTAGTCATGATGGGTACACTGGGCTTCGCATATGGCATGCACTGCACACTCACTCAATAATAATAGTTTCAAATTTTGCCACAAGGGTAGCAATTTTGGGTGGGATATGAATCAATTACATCAACTCCAGTGCTCAACTTCTACTTATTTCATCAACCCTGAAAGGATGAAAGGTAAAATCAACCTCAGTGGAATTTGAACTCAGAACATAGTGACAGGCAAAATACCGCTAAGCATTTCATCCATCACACTAATGTAAAGATAGACAAAATGTAAAGATACAGAATATAAAGATAGATGAAATGTCACTAAGCATTTTGCTCAGCATGCTAATGATTCTGCCAGCTTGCTACCTTCATAATAATAATAATAATAATCTTTTCTACTATAAGCACAAGGTCTGAAATTTAGAGAGAGTGGGGTTAGTCAATTACATTGACCCCAATGCTCAACTGGTACTTATTTCATCGACCCCAAAAGGATAAAAGGCAAAGTCGACCTCAGCGGAATTTGAACTCAAGAGCATAAAGACAGATGAAATGCCACTAAGCATTTTACCCGGCATGCTAATGATTCTGCCAAATAATAATTACAATGATAGTGGGAATAGTGACAATATGAAAGTGTTGTTGTTTTATTGCATTGTGCTGTGATAGATACTAATAGATGGTAAAAGGAGGGGAGAAAGCAAGAGCGCATCCAATTGAAATGAGGAATAAAGGAAACCGAAGAATTAACAAATGGCCTTTGAGATAGAAACCTGAAAGAAAGAACAATTACACTTACACACACACTTGCATACTCATACACACTTGCATACTCACACACACTTGCATACACACACACACCCACACACACTCTTAAACCTACTTGCACACTATTTAAAGACACACATGCACATAAACACACAAGACACTCACATACATAGACACAGCACACACACACACGCAGTGACATTAAGATGGTGGATGTTTTAGTGAATGCTTAACAAGAGTTTCAAATAAAAAAATATCAGTGAATAAGATGTTTATGAATGCAACAAATGCGCAAGGCAAGCAACAACAAAGCAGTAATGACTAGGTGCTAACATATTTGGGAAATGCTATAGAATTTTCTGGCTACTGATGTTGTGTCCTTCCACATATTTCCATCAACACCATGTTCTGGATTATCTTATACTATGATAGTGGTATATTTCACACACGAAAATATGGAAAATCACTAGGCTACAACTGAACTCACAAACTTTGTTCAAATATATTGTTTGACCCTTTAGCATTCAGATAACTCTGTCAAATGTAATGCTTATTGATCCAGACTGTTTTGGATTAATCATGCATTACCTTGTAGCTTTGAGATTTTAAAGATGTGATTCTTTATTCTTAGTACAACATTGTAAGGTAGATGTTAGAGGCCACATCTTTATGGTGAAAGCATAAAACAGGTAAACTATTTGAGCCAGATATAGCTGGTTCGAATGCTAAAGGGTTAAATGAAGTTGTTGCTGTTGATGTTTAGCTGTATGTGAGCTGTGACTAAGTAGATTTACGATCAAGGGTCTTTCAGGTTTGACCATATCTTTTAATCAAGCACAGGACTACATTATCCAATATTTCATTTCTTTTTGAGATGGGTGTGAGTTTAGGGAGATTTAGCTGCTATTTCTAGTAGGTCAAATAACTACATAAGGGTTCCCTGCAAGATTGCTCCCCAATGCTTCCACCATATTTATGTACACTTTCTCGATTATATGTCACTCTACACTAGTTTATAACAAATACTTCCATTGACTTATGTATGTGTACATATGTATGTACAAGTCAAGCATATACATTCACATACACAATGGCATGCTTGCTAAGCATACATACAAACACGAATAGTTAATGTTGCTTAAATTCCAATGGAAGAATTCTGATTCTTGGTTTGGAGATTGACTCTTTCTCTGTTGGTGAGAAATTCTAAAATAAAACCAAATGATCATACATATATACGTGCATACTGTAAGCAGAGCAGTAAAAATATGCAAGGCTTTGCTCAAGTTCAAAATGTGAATTCCATCTTGTTGTATACATTCCAATGATGGAGCTTTGTATCTTTCTTGGAGACCAGTTCCTTGCTTACAGGAAGATTTCAAATAATTAAAAACAGAAGAGACCATACATAAAAATAAGAAATACTGGTGCAACTTAGAACAACAACAAACCAGTACAAATACAGATTTGATAATGTATGTATGTATGTATGTATGTGTGTGTGTGTGTGTATGTATGTATGTATGTATGTATGTATGTATGTATGTATGTATGACATTGTTCAGTTTTATTTCAAGATTTCTTGCCAATAGGGAAAGAGACAGTTTCTAACCTAGATCCAAGGCTTTGTCATTGGAATTTCAACATAAACAACAGGGTATTTTTGTTTGTATATATGTATGTACATATGTATTCATATAGACACAGGTGTAGCTGTGTGGTTAAAAATATTGTTTCCCAGGCATGTAGTTTTGGGTTCAGTCCCACTGTATGATACTTTGGGTAAATATCATATACTATAATCCTGGGCTAACCACAGTCTAAGGGCGGATTTAGTAGATGGATCAAGGCAGATGTTTTAAAGCTGAATGCTCTTCCTGTTACCAAGCAAGATAATATTTCTCTATAGCCAGACTTGTTTTCAGGGAAGACAGGAAATGAATGATATCGCTTACAACCATCATGTGATATCAAAACAAACACATACACACACACACACAGTAAGAAGCCCATAGACTTATTTCAGTTCCTGTTTACTAAATTCACTCATAAACTTAGTCAGTTCTGGTGCTCTAGTAGAAGATGCTTGCCCAAGGTGGTGCTCAGTGAGACTGAACTTGAAGCCATATGGCAGGGATGCAAGCTTCTTAGCTCCATATAATGTGTGTGTATATATGTATGTATGTATGCATGCATGCATGCATGCATGCATGTATG
>NC_068991.1:42391500-42400731 GCF_001194135.2 Octopus bimaculoides | reverse complement strand
ATATGTATATATGTGGGCATGTGTGTGTATATATGTATATATAAAATTGACTATAGAAAGTTTGAGTTCATAAAAGTGAGAGGGAGAGAGAGATAAGTGGCAGAGAATTTTGCAGACATGTCTTACTAACACCAGCATTCAAAAATAGATAATAATGATTTTTATTTTATTTTATTTTTATAAATTTATATAACTTCTGTAGCACTGGTAATGGAACCAATAAAAACATCTATTTTCCCATTTTATAATAAATTGGATAAGTAAAGTTATTATCAAAATTTTGCTCTCAACAGAAAAACAAAAATTTCTGAAAAGGTAAAAAGAAACTTTATATATTTTATTTTAGTTTAGCATATTTATCTTATTTTACATTTTTCTTTTCATATTAGCACAAAATAGACAATGAGCTTAATAACACCCTTCAATTTAATCTTGATTGCAGTTAATTCCTGAGATGGGTTTTGCTTTGTAAAGTCTTTAAGTATTGGTTGCTTCATGTGGTCTACATCCACTTTACAGGTTATTCAATTCTCACTATTCAGTCTTCTGTCTGTCTGTCTGTCTGTCTGTCTGTCTGTCTCAAAACTTCATAACTGACTTTCTACATTACAACCTAATTGGATTTCCGAGCATTGCTGTCAGCTCTGAAACCTCTTTAGAGATTTAAATGTAGATCTACAACTGACTGTATTGATGATATAAAAACTGTATTGTCTGTTAAGGTCAATTAATATTACTTGTGAATAACACAGACTGATAACACGGAAATTATCTGCAAGTTTGGAGACAATGGCTTGTCTGGGTGAAGAAGGGTTGGTTGTGGTTGGTAGTTATCACATCAGTGCTAGACAAGGAAGAATTTAATTTGAATGAAGTGGTAAGGTGAGTAGTGCAAATAACATTAGTGCCACACAGATAAAGTGTCATGATTCAAGATAGATGATCACATGTTCATAACATTATATATGCGTTGTATGGCAAAGTGAGACAAGAAATTTAAGGCTTTAAGCAGAGCACATTTCCAAGAATATTGATACAACTCACTGTTACCCTGCAACTCTTGCTATCACAATATTACTACAATCATCAAGGCAGCAAGCTAGCAGAATTGTTAGTATGCCAGACACAATGCTTAGTCACATTTCATCCACCTTTACATTCTGAATTCAAATTCTACTGATGTTCACTTCGCTTTTTGTCTTTTCGGGGTCAATTTGAGCACTGGGGTTGATGTAATTGACTTACACACTTCCCTGAAACTACTGGCCAAAATTTGAAACCAATATTACAACAATCAATCTGGTTGGATGACTTGCCTGGACCAGTGTAACTCTTCCAAGCCAAATGTCCTGATTGAGCAATGAGGCATGAATGTCTGGCCTAAGTTTTAGTCACACTGGTCTTTTGCTAGCTGAAATATCTCATCTGTATATGCCATAAGTATAGATAATAGCAGTAGTTTGCTAACTGAATTGATTGTTCCTGGCCATTGACAGTTTGTTGTCTGTTCATTCATTCAACATCTAATGCTATTCACCACTGACTCAATAACATCATCTACTAAAATAGTTAACATCCAATATACCGCATTCCATGATTTCAACATGCCCTAACATGTAGGTTATATGCAATTCAGCCTATAGCTGAGTATGACTTTAAACTGAATCTGGTAGTGAGACCCTGGTTTAAGAGTTCTGGAGGTTTTGAGGAGTGTGGAGCCATCTCTTAACCAATATTGTTCCCAATCTACTTTGACCCTGAGCAGTAGATATTACTATGTCCACACCACCAAGTCCTCATTTCTCTGAAATATTCAATTCTGTCAGTGATAATAAATGGTACTCTTCCTGTGTAGCATAAACACAAATCAACATACCACTCACTGTAGCCATATTGTTATCCTTACATCCACCACCTTACTTCTATAAATCAGGATTGTTCTTTCACCAGGTAATGTAGTTGAGTTCCATAATCAAAGAGTAGTATAACCCCATAACTCATGGTTAATCAACTAAGAAGCTGACATCTTGAACAGACATATCCTCATTTTTATGTTGATAACATAAACACAACTCCATTTGTTTTAACAGAACTGATATTTTAGCATTTTAAGAAACCAGTTTTTAAAACTTATCTTCCCGATCTTTATGAAATTTCCAGAATCCTATCAACAAACAAGTTCTTTCTTTTCACCTAACAAAGTATTGTTTCACTGATGAGACCTAATAATACCGAAACATGGTTGAAATTGTCACTGTATTGCATTAAATTTTAGATTCAATCCCCAGAGCACTCAATTTTTAATTAATTTCTACTTTTGAGATAATCAATTTAAAGTGTAATTTTAATTAAGAGTGTAATTTTATTTAAATGAAATTTCATAATTCATTACAGTAATTATGTTAGTAACCACTTTACTATTTTTCGTGCAGCTGGCATCCCTGGAAATTTTCAAGTCATACTATTATAACATCTTCATGGCACATCATATGTATTATAGTCCATTTGTAATCTGGTAGAGTTGTTAGAATATAAGTCTACTGGTTGAAATAACAATCAACAGTTTATTTTTTATCACTGGCAATGCACTGTGTTTCTGGCATTCATACTGAATTATAATAATCTATCTAGGAAAATAGGGGTGACATAGGGTGAGGTGAGGGAGTAGAACTCACTGTTATCATTAACAGTGAACAGTGTATATTTGGCGGAGGTTTTGTTAGCAATTATACACACACATATTTCTCAGCTTTAGACCATATTTGCCACAAAAGACTCAAGTAATTGTGACTCAGCCAATCAGATGGATTGATGAGCTGAAATCTTCCTGCTAAATATGGCTTTTAGAATATTTAGGAACTTTGCTGATGGTACATAAAAAAAGTAGACTAATATAAAAACACTGCTATCAGATTCTATAAGAGGTTATGTAGATTTTCTCTACCTTCAAATACTGGTTTTAAATTTTGGCACAAGGTCAGCAATTTTGGAGGATAGGGTAAGTCAATTACATTAACCCCAGTGTTCAACTGGTATTTATTTTATCGACCTCGAAAGGACAAAAGACAAAGTCAATCTTGGCAGAATTTGAGCTCAAAACATGAAGACGGATGAAATGCTGCTGAGCATTTTGCCTGGTATGCTAACAACTCTGCCAGCTTGCTGCCTTCTAACTTCAAATATTAATAACAGCTAAAAGTTAGGTCAACTTTACCTTTCATCCCTCTGGGTTTGATAAAATAAGTACCAGTTGAACACTAGGAGGGGGGGTGATGTAATCGACTTATCCCCACCCACTTAATTTCTGGCCTTGTGCTAAAATTTGAAACCAATAACAGCTAAAAACACAATACAGAGTTATATTGGTAAATTTCACAAAAAAATTGTCCTAATTTCTTAACTTAACCTATCCTTGCAAATTATTAATAGTTGGATTATTTATCAGCATATTATAGTAACCAAATGTTCTTTTATTCATTAATTTTCAAATGCTTTTATTTATTCAACTGCTGTAAAGATGTATATATTATGTTTCTGGTTAAATAAACAATTTGAAAAATTATTCTCAAATTAATGTGATTTTGCAAATTGAACTAGCAGCACACAAATGTTACTTATTGTCAATTATTTATTAACTACTTTACAATCACACTAAAACTGTCCCATACTTCCAAACATGAGTGGAGAAGAGTTAGGTACCAGCCCCAGTAGAAGAGAAATGGTAGAGTGGAAATATTATTAATTACCAGATCAAAGGTCTTGAGTTCAAATTTCTGCAGTTATTTTATTGGTAATTTAAATCTATATGCCTAGGTATTCAGAATACATACAAGATCATCTGGTAATGTTAAGATGTATGATCACATATACATACATCATGTATTTCCTTGATTGCAAGGTGAGACCAGAGGAATGGTAGAGTGGAAATAGCATTGATTACCAGCTCAAAGATCTTAGGTTCAAATTCCTTGCAGGAATTTTATTAGGAATTTAGATATAGCTATCAATACATGCCTAGCTGTGGGGAACATGTAGAAGATCATTTAAGATAAACAAAATTCGTCTGAGATAGGACACTAGCCTATCATCAATTAACGCTATGAAATCAGAGTCAAACACCAGCTATTCAGAGCCTGAGAAAAATATAAGATATTTACATTTGTAATTGTTCTTTGAGTTATGAGAACAAGCAAATACTGTAAAAGAATCTGAGAGTAGGTCACTTAAATCGTGCCATATCAAGAATAAAAGAAATATTATGTCACATAGGGTGAATAAATAAAATACTATTGTTCTGTATAAGCTCATACCAACCAGGGGGAGGGCAAATTTGTGTTCTTGTTTATGTTCTGTTGTGATAGATAAACTTTGGTACTCTCAGTGTTATTCAACTATTTATAGAATAGAATGAAAATAATTAATATCAACAACATGTTAAATTTAAACAATTTTAGATAATTCACTAAAAGAAATAGAGACAATTTAGGCTGTGCTTCATTCAGCTTTAAAACCTGAGTTCAAAGATTTTCCCAAACATTAAACATAGTTATTATTAGTACATCAAACAAAATATCTTGCAGTATTTGTTCCAGCTCTTTTATTTCATTTGTTTTATGTATGTTTCTGTATGGTAGCATGGGTAAGAAGAATATATTACTATTAGGCATTATATGTCTAAATTCTGCCTAGATTAGAAACTTTTATTATTATCATTCTTCCCTTTTTGCTCTCTGCAGTTAATAAACAAAACACCAGCCAATTAGTAGGATTGATTTAATCAGCTAATCCCTTTCTCTGAATATCTGGTCCTAAGTCTTTGTTAGAAAATACTCTTCTTCTCATCATCATCATTATCATCATCATTATTTAGGTGAGAAGCTGACAGAACTGTTAGCACACCAGATGAAATGCTTAGTGGTATTTTGTCTGCAACTAAATTTTGAGTTCTAACTCTGAGGTCAACTTTGCCTTTCATCCTTTCAGGGTCAATAAATTAAGTACCAGTGAAACACTGGGGTCGATTAAATCCCCTCCCCCAAAATTTCAGGCCTTGTGCCTATAGTTGAAAGGATTATTATTATTGTTATTACTGAGTGAGAGAGAAATGCATGCCATCAAAGTGACACAAATGTACAAATATACATTATGACTACCTATCTGATAAGGGTACACCAGGCACATGCAGCATGACCATATGTATGAGACATGGCAATATCATATTGAGATAAACAGAACATGACCTTGCAGGTAGTGCCCAGTTAGAATTTTCTTCAGGTTGTGTAGCCCATCCCACTTAAAAGGTCCCTGAATAAGGTTTGTTTAAGAATGATGAATGAAACACCTATGTTTTCAAAGGTGAATTATTCAAAGCCCCAAAGTGGGGTTTGAATTCCTCTCAACATTCTTTAGATTCCTTTCAACACATGGCTATGATGCTCCCCAACTATTCCTGTTCATGATCAGAGATGCACATCATCAGCCACCAAGGGACATGTTCAAGTGGTGAAGGTCAGACAACTGATAAGCAAATCTGTGGTATTGAGCAGAATATTTGCTGCAGCCCATATTTTACACAGAGGCAAAACATGATAACACTTTCAGCCAGTTAAGATCAGAAGCCATGAGAGCTACTGCCTGGTACTGCATCAGAGAAAATTATTATTATTATTATTGTTGTTGCTGTTGTTGTTGATGATGTCGCTGCTGCTGCTGCTGCTCTTCTTCTTCTTCTTCTTCTTCTTCTTCTTATTATTATTATTATTATTATTATTATTATGATGATGATGAAGATGACAGTGAGCTAGCAGAATCATTAGCATGCCAGGTGAAATGCTTAAGTGATATTTTGTTCATCTTCATGCTGTGAGTTCAAATTCTGCCGAGGTCAACATTGCCTTTCATCCTTTCAGGGGTCAATAAATAAGTACCAGCTGAGTACTGAGGTCAATGCAGTCAACTTACCCCTCCCCAGAAATTGTTGTCCTTGTGCCAAAATTTGAAATCGTTATTATTTTCTTTTTCTTCATGATTCTGTTTCACCCTCAATTTGTTGATCGTGAGTGTGTGTACATATATGTGTGCGTGTGTATGTATGTATTTGTAATATATATCTAAGCACACACACATTTGCACACATGCACACACATGCAGTCAGCATTGTCTGCACAGTTAAACCTCCACAAAGCTGGACAATATCATTCAGGGTTTTAGGTGTGGATATCCTATTTTTATTGTTAGTATTATGATGTAAGATTCATGGTTTAAAATGTCGGTCTCATTATAAAAGCAGTAGAGAGAGATTTAAGCTGCTACAAATCAAATATCAAGTCCTTGTTTAGGACAACAAACAATATTAACAACTTCAAAATGAGACATACTCCTCACCCTTATGAAAACACTTCAGCCAAACAAAGTTATACAAATATGAAATGGCATATAAGTCCCTTCTACATAAACCACAGTTTCAGTATTCTTCATTCCCAAAGCACTAAAGATGCATTAGAGAAAAGTAAAATAAAAAAAACAAATAAAAAAAAAACAGATGCTCAGAAGCTATATAGATTCAGGCATAGTTGTGAAGCTAAGTAGTTCACTTCTCAAACAAATGGCTTCAAGTTCAATTCCACTGTGTGGCACCTCAGGTAAGTGTTTTTTAATTACAGTCTCAAGCTGGCCAGTGCCTTGTTAGTGAAAATAGAAAAAGAAACTATGAGAAAACTTGTGCCTATATATACATGTATATATATATATGCATATATATATATATATATATATATATATATATATAATTTTAAATTTGGATATACACGTTGTAGATTGCTATTTAGAGCCCGTTCACTGTATTTGGTTATCTGATATCATCAACAGTAAGGATATAAATGTCACTGGATTTAATTCAGGAATTCCTTTGTGCCCGTGGAGTTTATAAGAAATGTTTTATATATTCTTTTATTCTTTAACTTGTTTCAGTCATTTGACTGGGGCCATGCTGGAGCACTGCCTTTTAGTCGAAAAAATCAATCCCTGGACTTATTCTTTGTAAGCCTGATACTTATTCTATCAGTTTCTTCTACTGAACTGCTAAATTACGGAGATGTAAACACACCAACATCAGTGGTCAAGTGATGGGAGTGGGGGGGACAAATACAGACACAAATACACATAAATATATACATATATATACAATGGGCTTCTTTCAGTTTCTGTCTACCAAATCCACTAACAAGGCTTTGGTTGACCCGAGGCTATAGTAGATGACACTTGTCCAAGGTGCTACACAGTGGAATCCGGAACCATGTCGTTGGGAAGCTTCTTACCATATCATTTTCATCCTCACCAACTTTTAAACCTTTGCCTGTCCTGTGTATCACAAGTGAGAAACAAGACATATTTCTTTGGTGCCCATGCATCATATATGATATGCATTCCCAATTCTTTTCAACCCCCCAAAATAACTTGGGGCTTATGAAAACAAAAAGCTTTATAATACTCTGAACACATGAAGGCTAACTAAAAGTCTGAAAACAAGCATAAATGTTTAGAACAAACATGAAAATGCTTTGGACATGCTGGCATGTTTTGATGGCTTGATAAGATCTGATATGTCTGAAGACTGAGTCATATTCCATTGTCTGCTTTGCCATAGTTTGTACAGTAGGATGCCTTTCCTAACACCAACCACATTACAGTGTGAACTGGGTTCTTTTTTTGTGACACCTGCACTAATGACGTTGCCAGGCAGCTTGCAACAACAAGCTCTCCTTCAACTGAGTGAGGCTACAGTAGATAGAGAGAGGTGGTTGTATGCTAAGAGATGACAGGCTAAAATATAAAAGAAGGAGTTAGAAGTGAACAGGTTTCTGGCTGCAGAGGAGCTAGATGGTAGCTCATGCTGTAGAAGAGTGAGTGGGGTGGAGTTGGAAAAAGAAATAAAAGTGAAGTGTCAGGGTGGACCCTGAAGATAGTGAATAGATATGAATGGTGACAGAAGAATAGGGAGTGAGGATTGATAGCGGTTGCAAGAGTATATGAGGAGAGAGAAGGATGGTTAGAATTGGGAGATGGATGAGAGGACAAATATAATAAAGAACAAAGGTTGAGAAGAGATTGATGATAAACAGATGGGGGCAGGGAGAGAAGCAATTGGGTGGGATTGAGGGGGAGGAGGCAGTGCATAGTAAACAGGTGTGAAGGGCTGATACATATGAGATAAGGAACAGTAGGTGATGACCAACAGTATAGAAAATGGTAAGAAGTAGCAGAATAGTAATAAGATAATAGACAAGGGGAGGATGAGAGAGAGAAGAAAGACAGAACAGTGTTGGAAGAGAGTGGGAAATCTATGGTGGTTGAAAAGTAGAGACAATTTGGTAGCACAAAAGGGTGATCAGTGTAAAATATGAGTGGAGAAAGGCAGTATTAAAAATTAAGGATGGATGACTAGTGAAGTGATTCTGGGAAGTGTAAAAGACGGGTATAAAGTACTGGTGCTGGTGCTATGTAAAAAAACACCCAGTGCACTCTGTAAAGTTGTTGGCATAAGAAAGAACATCCAGCTCTAGAAACAATGATAAAACAGACAAATAGAATCTGGTGCAGCTCTCCTGCTGACCAGCTCCTGTCAAACCATCCATCCCACGCCAGCATGGAAAAGGGATGTTGAATGATAATGATGATGATGATGATGATGATACACAAACACACAATACATACAGAGTTTGTTTTTTGAGTCTCAGTTTTGCCAAGATGGGCAGGTCTTCTCCAGTCATCCTATTCCTCTTAGCCCAATTTTTATCTCAACACATTTGTACTTTGGATGTTACACAGCCAAGGAGTATGCTAGCTTCATTTCTCTCTAATCTTCACAAGCCCTCTGCATTCACAGCCCTACATACCATGTAGCACTGCTGTTCATACACAAGCATCATACAATCTGTCATCGAGTCTGAGAGAGAAACCTTTTGTTACTAACAGAAGTAAAAGCTCTCTGAACTTTCTCCAACCTGTTTTCCTTTTTTTTCTAGCAACAATTCTTTCACATCTTCCTCCATTGTAAGAGAAACTATCATCGACTTCTAGCGGTCGTTTTGGGTATTTAAGAACGTCTACTTCCCATCTGCTCTTAGTGTTTATTGTTCCTGTATATCGGTCACATGCAAAGCTATTTTCTCTCTTAATCTGCCTTTGGTATCACTGCATACATACATAAGTATATACAGTAGTAGTAGCTGG
>NC_068991.1:42373071-42391117 GCF_001194135.2 Octopus bimaculoides | reverse complement strand
TATATATATATATATATATATATATATATATATATATATATATGTATGTCTGTCTGTATATACACACACATATATGTGCATATTTGCACATACATATGCATATATGTATATATATATATGCATACACACACACATAGACACCTATACCCCACCTCACCATCAAAAGGTGATGAGTCAAACAAGTTGTCAGCTATAGAAACATGTCATCATACCCTTTGACAGTTTAGTGAACTACTGTATGATTAAAGTTGTTGATACAATTAATCTATAAACACACACAACACACAGTCCACATGATGTCTACATTTATTATTCTATTGTTGCATGGGTTTGTTAGTTATTCAAATCTGTACCAATAAGGGAAGGGTGAGTGAATATATTATCGCCTTCCTTTCCTTCCTTTTATAGACCAGTGGTTCTTAAACATTTTTTCTTTATTTGTGGTGTCCTCTAGAGCAGTGGTTCTCAACAGGGGTCCATATAAGATTTTGCTGTTAAAATTTATCTGCAATATATTGGTTATACTTCTACAATACACAAAATATTTTAACAATTTCTTTTATACAATTCCTAATATTATTTAATTATGAAAATGTAATAAAATTTTTTAAACATTGAATGGCTAGTATGGTCCATCTGAATAAAATAGGATTCAAAGGGTCTATAGCTAAAAATGATTGAGAAATACTGCTCTGGAACAAATAAAAATATTTTGGTTCTCTTTAGGTAAAATTTCAAAAAGATATTGTTTGGTCTCAGGTCAACCCTAGTTGAGCAGATTTATGATCAAAAGTATTTCCCCCATAACCATCCTGTTTTAAGAGATATCAGGATTATATTATCTCGAGTACATTTCACAGCACAACTAGCTACATCCAGCATCAGACCATTTGGAAGCCACTGCCTTGATGCATTAGTAATGGAAATGAAATGGAATGGCTAAAATCTGGAAAACAAAACTTTGGCACCGGATTAAGCAAGCCAAGAGATAAATTCTACTTTAAGGTACTCATCTTTCATTAATTTCTTTTGATTAGAAACATCAAGTGGCAGTATATAACTGGTACTTATTTTAGTTGATTTCAGATTGATCTGAAATCCTAACTAAAATGCTACTCAGCCATATTGGCTGATTCAGTTTTTTTTCTCATACTGATCTACTCTATAAGGTGGTTGGCATTAGGAAGGGCATCTAGTCAAAAAAAACCATGCCAAAACAGACACGGAAACGTGGCACACTCTTCTGGTTCACCAGTTCCTGTCAAACCATTCAACACCTGCCAGCATGGAAAATGTACATTAAATGATGATGATGATGGTGACGACTGATTCTTTCTGAATAGACAAAAACTCAATTTTCTTTTGTTGAGAAAGAGATATATGTATATATATATATATATATATATATATATATATATATATATATATATATATATTAGGGACAAAATCCAAAATTACAGGTAAAAACTCAATTAAAATCAATTTATATTGACTATATATATATATATATATATATATAGTCAATTGAAATGACTGTAGTATCTTTCTGATATCTACTTTAATGATCCTGAGAAAGTCAGCACTGGTGGAATTTGATTCAAGAATAATGAGATATAAGTTACATACACAAAGTTGAACATTTTAGTGACTGGGCCATCACTCTAATTATTTCACCAAGATGTTTAAAGTAAACGGACTTATAAAATTTACATAACACCAAACATAGTAATGAGTCTAAAGAGTCAACACCTATAGAGTAAAGAGTTTAACTTTATGATGAGGTAGGTTACTAAGTCAACCACTTTAACTACACAACTACCACTTCTTGGACTAGCAGAAAACAAAAAAATTGGAAATTAAAGAAAATTACAGGAAGCATTTTATATTCAGTACTAGCTGACTTTCCTTGTCAACAGGTGTTTATTCAGTTTTAGTTTGCCATTGACAGGTTGTACACGTTAGTAGTTTACTCTTACAGACTTTTCAACAGATTGTATCTTCACTGTTGACTCATCTTAAAATATTTGTACTAACACAGTGGCGGCACTAACATTTGATGCTATAATAAAAACCACTCATGAAGAATAAACACATTAATTTGCATTGACAGATATACTTGTGCTCTAATGTCTGTTCATACACATACTCTTTAATATGTATATGCAGAAACATTGATAAACACAAGCAAAGATACAGATGCATATGAACCTGCATAAATATATATGAATACACTTACGCATAAAAATATATTTATAAATAAGCTTATACAAACACACCCTGAATTATTTCCATCAAGGAGTAGGAATAATTTAGTTTGATTTTGCAATCAGTAGTACACACCTCTGGTTGGTTAATCTCATTGACGTCTTCAGATGAACAAAGAAAAAGGTCTTGTGTTCATGCTTTCCCCACCAAGATGCAAATGATAAAATACAAATCAAATGGGTCCATGTTATACACTTCCACAAAAATGTGTATTTACTCAACTCATGATAATTTTCTCTCACATGATAACATTTGCTTTTAACAAACATAACTACATGCTCTAAAGAAAAACAAGTTAAAAGATCTAAAGGCACTCTCATAATAATCACAAAAAAAAAAAAAACCAAATTAATTTGTAAATAAAAAAAATTATTTTGTGTTAAAAAATTTAAATTAATTAAAAATTTAAGCTTTTAAAATTAAAAAATTAAAAGAGGGAATAAGAGCCTCTCCACTGCCATTGGTAGACATTTCAAAATTATCAAAATTCAGACAGTTCTCGAGTTATAAAAATGTTTCATTCAGACAGGTTTATGAAGTAACTTGTGTAAAAGTGTAACTTGTACTGAAATTCCGCAGCCCCTTCTCTTTGTAAAAATGTTAAAGCAGGTCCCCAGAATATATCCTTTTCTAATCTAGGCACAAGGCCTGAAATTTTGGGGGAGAGGGCCAGTCGATTAGATCGACCCAGTATGCAACTGGTACTTAAAGGATATCCCTGAAAGGATAAAGGCAAAGTCGACCTTGGCGGAATTTGAACTCAGGTCGTAAAGACAGACAAAATACTGCTAAGCATTTCACCTGGCATGCTAACGTTTCTGCCAACTCGCCACCTTGATCTCCAGAATATATCAAAGGTTATTAACCCTCAGTATGTCATATGATCTCCATGATATCATGTAACTGATTACATATATACTTATATTCCATCTGGTTTGGATTTCGGTAAAGACTTGACAGTAACCACATCATGAAGAAACACAAAGTTAAATCTCATTGTATTGTATTTATCAGTGCATAGATCACATCACAGTACACCATGTCTTACATTGTTCATGAATATTCTTCACAACTAACATTTTGATATATATTGTTAAAGGAAAACAAAACAAAAATGTCTAGTCTTTTATATTAGCATTTAAGGTAAATTATGAGCTAATGTGTTTGATTGCAGATACTATGACAAAAATTTAAAGGAGGATTATTTGGCAGTGCAATGAACCTGAAAAAGTAAAATCAGAAAGAAGGCATCTGGAAAGCTATGTAATATGAGAAGGCCCTGTCACCCAATACAATAATGGAAAATGTTGTTCGTGAGGAAAGAATAACAAAAAACCTTTAAATCCATGAGGAGGTTGAAGATAAGCATAGGAGCAATAGTAATGAGATATATGCAATCAGTTTGAAATATGATTCTTTTATTGATATTGAGACAATATGTGGTACAAATGCCTTACAGGACACCTGTGTTGTAAGTTTTGTGTTTAAATCCTGTTGTAGAAGGTAGAGTTTTCTCTTAAAGCAAGAAATGTAACTATGTTTGCCCAAAAAATGAATGTCTAATTTAAAAAATCAATATTGATTTTTTTATTTAAGCACTAGAATGGAATAGGAACTTGTGATATCTTTGCCATTCCTTAGGATATTAGTGATTTAAATGAAAATGTAGCTAACGTGGTGAATTTAAACTGTGTCATGAACTTGACCTGCCACAAGTTCACTTCTTATTCTGCTAAATAAATCAATGCTAATAATATAACTTTTAAAACTCTATTTGCATTATAAGGTGCATGCTTAATTAAGTAATCAATATTGTCAATATGATTTTTGTCCTATTCTTAGAAACATCATAAAAAGAAAAAAATTGTAAAGGAATTAAATAATTTAAACAAGGAGAATACTCATTCAGGCAAACTGTTCCAGTAACAAAAAGTCATATTTTTAAAAAAGTGTAAAAAAGAAAAGACAACACACACAAATAATTATGGAAATTGGTATTCTTTCTAAAACAGTGCTATTAAAAATAACTTTGATTATATATCTCAACTTCAGAGTCAAGTTATTCCAATAATTAAACTTTTCTGTATCATTAATCATATCAACAGTGTTTCTGTTTATGCAATATTTCAATGAATTTAATCTCCAATTGTTATCATGCATCCTATTGCTGATAATGTATATTGTTCCAGGTTGATTTGAATTTGGAATCTGTATTAGCATCCCTAAAGAATTCTTGGTGTGTTTGATGGATAACGAAGAACAGTTATTTAATAATGGCAAATATATCTTGAACTAAATTCAGTGCTGATTTTTCTGATTGAGTCATTATTATGAGCTACATGGACTGCCTTCTGAGTTTCCACTGTAATTCTTTATCTATACGGGAAATTTCCTTTCATAATGTCATATGATCTCCCTTTTGGCACCATTCCTTATTTTGGTATTTCCTCTTTCATTAAAGCTTTTCAAAGTATCAAAATGAGGGAATGTCTGAATATATAGGATGTGGAAAAGAAAACCACACATCATTATGGTAAGAAATTTCAATTACGGATAGGGAACCACATTGGGAAATTTGGAAAAAAATCAAAGATACAATACACATAACTCTTACAGATAACCCAATCAAGAAAATAAGTACTGACTTCAACTCAACATGGATGCCTGCACAGAAAAAATAATAATTCTACATACACCAATGATTTACCAGGTTTAATAAATGCTTCTTGGGTCAGTTATTCATATTAGGATGTTAATACTATTTTTTTTTAAATATACAGGTTCTAGCTCAGATCCCACTTGGGACAATCTTATATATCATAGTTGTCAATAAAACTGATTGAAATGCATTTGTGAAAGCAAGAGTGTAGATAATAGTCTGAAAAGGTTTATTTACAGATTAATTTTGTTTAGATATTTCCCTTCTATATAGTTTGATGAAATAAATATTGTAAATAATCATTATTGCATTTCATATTGCAAATATTACTTTGAAATAGTGATGGAGGTGACAAAGTTAGAATTTGTCTGAACTGGATGAGTTCAGTAGATACCATTATTACTAGACATTGTCTCGATTGAGAATCAGCAGAAAAATGGCTCCATATATTAAAGTCAATGGAACCTAAAAGAGCAGAAATTCTGAAACAAAACTGATATGGTGTGAAAAAATCTATTATTAGGCTAAAATAACTTTTCAAGCAATGGTGCCATGACTGACACACTCAGTACACTCTTTCATTAAATGTTTATCAAATCATTAAAACAAAAGCTATCAAAAATTTTGGAAATAAACCAAAATTCAAAGAACATATATTGCTTGAATATTTAGAAATAACTCTTTGGATATAGTTATATTTCATTTTTAAAATTCACTCAACAATTTTGGTACAATATATTTTGCAATATTTGCATAGGAAATATCTTGGAAAAATCTCTTATGTTTTTCAACAGATATTAATAGATAGAAATAATAACTATATACATGAAGTACTGAGCCAAAAAGCATTTGTTAAACCTGGTAAAATAAGGATTCCACTCTGACCCCGACAACCACCATCTCCACCATTTTTTCCATCACCTGAAAACACTTATACACTGAATCAATAAGGGATATTTTAGTCTCTTCATCCCTTAATGTCACAGCCAAATTTCCTGCCAACTTTAAATATAAAGCTTCCATTTTCCTTTTCTTCTAAATGTTGAGATGTCACATCTTACAATAACTATAGGATGGGTATGACTGATCAACCAGCGAATTTGAACTTAGACCCAAACTGGATACAAAAGACATCTTATCTTTGCATGTCCTGGTTGCAGGATTCCTTAATTATTCACAGGCACATAGTCCAGTATAAACTATACTATAAAAACTTCCTCATATGAGATAACCAGGGTTGCACACGGCAATCCTTAATAGTCTCATGATACTTACATTAGGGGTTAAGGTCATAACATTATTCTCTCTTTTAAACAGGAAATTCACATAACAAATTTTAAATAAAGCCATGAATATTCTACTTTCACTAACTAAGATCTAAATGTAGGGACAAGATCCCCCTCTCCTCTTCTCTCAAACTGTACCCCAACAATTACTAGTTTATTGACCTTGATGGGAGAAAAGATCACATTGACATCTAAAATATTTCCAACTGAAAATGAAAAAGTATTACACTAGAAAAACACCCTTAGCTCTCTCTTTTGCTTTCATCCTCTCTCTCTTTCACACATACAATTTACAGGTAATTCCATATTTTTACTGTTTCCTTTAAAATTTTCTTAATGAGGGATCTATGTCAGTACTAGAACATGGAAGCTTCTACTCTAATTTTGCTAATTGCTGTACAGTATAAGCTTTGTTTCAAGTGGGTCAAATTCATGTTAAGAGTTCATTTCCAAGCTGTTGCTATTTTACTTCACTTATGCTAGCAAATGGCGATGGGAAAAGCATGCATGCCACAACTTCCATTCAGCTCCAAAAATAGGACATTTCAGCCTTATTAAAACAAAACATTTCATTTATCTTAAACAAAAATGACAAATGAAGTTAATTAGTTTACTTTTCCTAGTGAACAATATCTATTGTTGGGTGATTAGTCTGACTGACATACATGAGTGTGCAACTTTTAGAAATGGTTGAAGATTTCAATCCAACATCAAAATCTTATGAAACCCCCATTAATTATAGTGTACCTTACCAGTGACAACTCTCAGTGCAGTGTCAGTGATGGGTAAAGATTAAAACCCTTCAGTCAGTAGACTCTTAACACTTTCATGAAGCTAGTTTATGGTTTTATTTTATTAATCCTTTGGTATTCAGATTATTCTGTCAAATGTAATGCTTATTTATTCACATTGTTTTGAATTAATCAGGCATTATCTTGAACCTTTGAGATTTTGATGATGTGATTATTTATTTTTAGAATGACATTGTAGGGTATGTGTGAAAGGCCAAATCTGGCCAGTTTGAACATAAAAAAAAGGTAGAGTATGTTGGCCAGATATGGCCAATTTAAATGCTATAGGGCAGTGAGCTGATAGAATTGTTAGCATGCCGAACAAAATGCTTAGCAGTATTTCTTCTGGCTATATGTTCTGAGTTCAAATTCTGCTGAGATTGACTTTGCCATTCATCCTTTTGAAGTTGATGAAATAGGTACCTGTCAGACACAGGCCAATGTAATTCATTAGGTCCCTTCCTCAAAATTTCAGGCCTTGTGCCTATGGAGGGAACATGTGGAAGGGGTAGACACAGGAAGACGTTGGTTGAAGTAGTGAGAAAGGATCTTCAGATGTTGGGCTTTGCAGAGGGAATGACAGGCCACTGAGACTCCTGGTGGTTTGCTGTGCTTGAGGAGACACACCAAGCTAAGTAAAAATGTAATTGTCCTTGCACAGACACATGTCGCCTGCATCCCTCTTCAGCTGAGCATTCCTAATCCTGTGGGCTTGTGGGTGCCAGAGCCATGTAAAAACCACCCGTACTGGTGGCATGTAAAAGTACCAGTACCAGTGCTGCATAAAAGCACCCAGTATATTCTATTATAAAGTGGTTGGCATTAGGAAACCATACCAAAACAGACATGGGCCCGGACAGCTGGCCAATTCCTGTCAAACTGTCCAACCCATACCAGCATGGAAAACAAATGCTAAATGATGATGATGAAGATAATGATAATTAATGATTATTAAACTTTGTGAACTGGATTCACTTGTGCTATAATTCTGGTAAAATGGCAAAAACATCAGTTAATTCTTATCATACACTCTTTTAACTGCTCAGCTGTCTAAGTCAATAAAACTAGTGTAAATATGAATAAAAAAAAATTAAGAAATCCTTTATTTCTTTTATCTGTTTCAGTCATTAGACTATGGCTATGTTGGGGCATCGCCTTGAATTTTTTAGTGGAATAAATCAAAACCAGCCTTTATGTTTTTTAAAGCCTGGTATCTATTCTAGTGGTCTCTTTTGCTGAACTGCTAAGTTATGGAGAAGTAAACGTACCAACACCAGTTATCAAGCAGTGATGGAGGACAAACACAGATATACACATACATACATACATATATATATATATATATATATATATATATTCTATTATAGCAGGCTTCTTTCAATTTCTGTTTACCAAATCCACTCACAAGGTTTTGGTCAACTCAAGGCTATAGTAGATGACACTTGCTCAAGGTGTCATGCAGTGGGACTGAACCCGGAACCATGTTGTTGGTAAGCAAGCTTCTTACCACACAGCCACACCTGCACTTATACTCACAAGAAAAAGAAAATACAAAAGAAAAGACCTAAGGATGCTGAAAATTCTAATGAATTTGAGTGACAATAACACCGACCAACTCATTCTGTCAATAAGTACAAAGAATAGGCACAGTTCTAGCACTGTAAGCCATGTTAACACTTTAAAATTGATGTTTTGCTAAGCTGTACTAGTGTATCAAATTCTCTTATAAGCATAGTGTTGAGAGGAGGAGGATGAGAGACAGCTGCCAATGTCCTATAAAAAGATGAAGAGGATGAAAGAGGATGTTTCACTGACAACCCAATGAATTATGGAGTGTAGTCATGTCCTTTATGCACTTTAAACTATATTTTTAGATGGGGAGATCAAACTGGATATTGGGAAGTAGGGTGGCAGGTCAAACATTTAGTAGAAGTTATTTTCTTGACTCTAGATTTCTCAATGGTTCAATTAATGTATTGTTTTATCCTACATTAATGCAATGATTTTTCCTTTTTAGTTCTTAAAAGAATAACAAGAGTTGACTATCACAGTTTCAAAGTCATTAAACTCTAGCAGCTGCGTATACATCAATTTGCTTACATTTGATTTCACACAACAGGAGTTTTACTACTAAATAAATACATTAGAATTAATGAAAAACTAAAACACAGTGATCTTCTGTGAACCAGCAGCCTAAGAGCTACATTCCAAGGAAATATCAAACATAACATTAAATGCTAACACAGTTATTCATCCACTACCACCACCAACACCACCAGCATTAGAAAAAGGAAAAAAAAAACTGAGTCAATTCTCATAATATATGAGGTCAACAAAATCAGAAAAAACACACTTCTTTAACAATGACTCATTGTAAGCAACTCTTCAGGAAAATTAGACAAACATTCAATTAAAAATAGAATTTTAAAAAAATAGATACCAATATTCCATTTATTATGCTACATATATTCAGTAAGATATCATCTTTGCAATCAAAGCAGCAGAAAGATTAATGTAATGAACAAGAAAATCTATTCTTCCATATAAACAGTTATAACTTACAGAACTTTTAGCAATGTTTTTGTATTTTGTTAATTCATAATATTTATATTGATTGCTAATGGAGCTTGTTAACACAAATATTATTTAATTATCCATATCATATTGGAATCCATCCATGTATTGTACAGTTTTATGCCTTCTGTCCATCCATTTCAAGTTTGTGTCATCTCATTTGGGAGGGCCAACATTCTAATATCTAACCTCATTATATATTTCTTGGTTTATCTCAATTCAAGAATATTGCTCATTATCACTGCCCAACCCTCTTTGACTCGGCACATATTTCATATTTCAATAGCAGCAGCATGGACACTTCAGTACATGTCACTTAATTTCTTGAGAGATTAATTAGAAATACATAATGCTTTCAGTTTGACAGCTAATTCAGGCCAGTAATTTTAAGAAATGATTATGGCATGCTTTCTATGATTTTGTTAAAATCATAGAAAACAACAGCAGTAGTAGTAGCAGCAGTAACAACAACAACTAAATTATATTAATACTTTCAAGGCCAGAATTTTGAATGGAGGGGAAGTTGATTACATCAACTTCAATACTTGACTGGTACTTCATTTTACTGAGCCCAAAAGGATGAAAGGCAATGTTAACATCAGTGGTATTTGAACTGAGAATATAAAAAGCTGGAAGAAATGCCATGAAACATTTTGTCCAACACACTACTAATTCTGCCAGCCTGCCACCTTGGTGATGATAATAATAATGGTTTCAAATTTTGCCACAAAGGCAACCATTTTGGCAGGGAGAGGCTACGTCGATTACATTGACCCCCAGTGTTTCACTGGTACTTAATTTATTGACCCTGAAAGGATGAAAGGCAAAGTTGCCCTCAGCAGAATTTGAACTCAGAACATAGTGACAAGCAAAATATTGATAAGTATTTTGCCCGGCATGCTAACCATTCTGCCAGCTCAATGACTTTTTAATAATAATAATAATAATAATAATAATAATAATAATAATAATAATATATTTTAATGCCACAAGCCATTTTGTACATCACTCTACTAACTTTACTAATCCAGTGTGTGTGTGTGTGTGTGTGTGTGTGTGTGTGTGTGCGTGCATGCATGTTTGTGCCTCCTCACTTTGACATTGTCTGATAGTCATAAATGAACTTTGCTATTGTATAAGTGGTGTCCTTCATTTCAACTCTTCTGTGGAAACATGCCCAACCATGGGAAAACAGGTGAGAGTCGAAAAACAGGAAGGACATTTGGCCATAGGAAATCTGCCTCGACAAGTTTCATCTGACCCATGTGAACATGGAAAAGTGGACAGTAAAACAGTGGACAAGTTGCAATAGAGACCTAGAATTACATGCCGTCTCACATCATGCTCTTTTCAGAACATTGTGCAATGAGGGCAAAGAAAAATGATCATTTGATTTGTAGGGCAATAGACACAATGTGCATTCATTGCATGAATGGTTTAAATTTCAAATATTCTATCCACTTGTTACTGTGTTACATTTATCATTTCAATTGTGCCCATGTGAGTGTGTATGTATTTTTGATTCTCTCTCTCTCTCTCTCTCTTTCTCTCACACACACATTTTCACACGTATGTGCAAACAGTTATATAACTTTTCTTAACCAGCATTTTCCAACTGCTTTTTAAAGTATCAAACAAACGGACCAGGATATGAAATAAACAGAAAGAGTGATAGCACAACTGATTAAGAACAGAATTAGATTAGACGAGATGTAGTTCAGGTACATGCCAAGATGGGACACTACTGATGTCCTGTTTCTTATGAAACAACTTTAAGAGATGTTCTAAGGTAAGAGTAAGCCTTAGTGTTCATTGATCTGGAAAAGATCTTTAACAAGATACTATGCATTGCAGTATAGTTGTCTCTAAGACAACTAGGTATAGATAAATGACTTGTGCAGGGTATGCAAGGTGTGCAAGTCATGTAGAAAGATGCTGTTAGCAAACTGGAAGTTGATGAGTTAAAAGAGTAAGTTAGTGTGCAGGTAAATGTCCACAAATAAATAAATAAATAAATAAATGAATATATAAACAATGGAAAATAACAAAATAACATTAAATCTATGACAAACTGTCAAAAGTTGTTGCTGAAGTTTTGACAGAAGAGAAAGCAAGAAGTGATTAATGGAAAGATAAAAATGTTTTTTAAGGAAAAGAAATAGACACGACAGTATTCTTTTATTCTTTTACTTGTTTCAGTCATTTTGACTGTGGCCATGCTGGGGCACTGCTTTTAGTTGAAGAAATCGATCCCTGGACTTATTCTTTGTAAGCATGGTACTTATTCTATCAGTCTCTTTTGCTGAACTGCTAAATTACAGGGATGTAAACACACCAGCATCAGTTGTCAAGCAATGGTAGAGGGATAAACACAGACATAAACGCACAAATATATATATATATATGTATATATATATATATATACACACACATACGATAGGCTTCTTTCAGTTACCATCTACTAAATCCACTCACAAGGCACTTGCCCAAGGTGTGTGTGTGTGTGAGTGACTGTGCATCTTTATTTTGACATCACGTAATAGTTGTAAAATATTGTGTGACAACTTGTATGATGTTACCATCATACATGTCATTCATTTCCAATCTTCCACGAAGACATGTTTAACTGACCTTAAGATACTGAACTTAACAAAGATGACAAATCTTCAAACAATGGTGAAGATGCCACATAAAAAGCACCCAGTACACTTTGTGGAATGGTTGGCATTAGGAAGGGCATCCAGCCATAAGAACGAAGCCAAAACAGACCATGGAACCTGTGCAGTGCCTGGCCTTGCCAGTTCCTGTCAAGCTATCCAACCCATGCCAGCATGGAAAACAGACATTAAATGTTGATGATGATGATGATTTTCTTTTTCCATGCTTCATTGAAAAAGACCATTATAAAACTGGCAATGATGATGAAAATTATTTTCCCAGCAGGTCTTCTCCACAGCTGAACAGTCTACCAGCATTTAATTTCCCAGTAGATACAGGTAAGAAAAAGTCACAGGTGATAAGTTTTATTTTGTTGTTTACCGTTTAGTGTTTAAACCAGCCATATCTGACCAAAATAATCTACCTACTTTATGTTCAAACTACCCAGATCTGGTATCTCGCACATACCTATAACATCATTCTAAAAATAAGCAGTCACATTAAAATCTTGAAAATACAAGATAATGCATGATTATCTCAAATCAATGTAGATAAATAAGCACTACATTTAACAGAATAATCTGAATGCTAAAGGGCTAATTAAGGCCACCTACTAATAAATTATTATTGAAACATTAAAAAGGTTAGAAACCTTTCAAATTATCACTTTTTCTCTTATTTGCCCATGAAATATTGCCATAAAAGAATTCAGATGCAATTAGTCTAATTAGTCATTTCTTGTTTAAGCTGGTAAGTGTGTAATTTGAGGGAGATTTAGCAGTTATTTCAGCAGGTTGAATGATCATGTAAAGTAGTGGTTCTCAACCAGGGTCCATATGACCCTTGGGGAATTGTGTTAGACTTCTGAGGGTCCATGCAAGCAAAATAATAAATTGGGGATCCACAGTAGTATTTTAAGGGTCCATGAAAAAAATTGCAAGAAACAGCTAGGTTTCTTTCTCCATTGTTTTACATAGTTCGAATTACATAAGTTAATGTGTGAAAAACAAAATAGGAATTTAGGAAAAGAGTGTCTATAAAACTAGTTTTTACACATCAAAAGGCTTTGTGGGTCCACCGGAATACAATAGTAATCAGAGGGGTCCATAGGCAAAAAATGGTTGAGAACCACTGATGTAAAGACTCCCACATTGTTGAGGGCAATGTAAGAGGAGTCTCAAATTATATCTGATTAAGTAAACCTATGGTCAAAGATATTCCAACTATGTTCTGATCTTTTCAGACACAATAACAGCATATGCTTGTAGGTTTACTCAATTCCAGATTGCCTGGGGCAACATAACTGTCAGGGATGAGCTAGGACAGTAACAATCGTTGTTGTTGGCCATCTTTACAACCAACAATAACAATTGTTGCAAGTAACCAAGAATGCTTCAACATGGTTGCTTAACTTGCTAAAAATAGCAGCCAAATCTCATCCTACCATCTTTGACATAGAGAATGACTCACTGGATAAAGTACTTCACTGTAATTTAAACCCACAATGAACTCTGATGAAGTAGATGTATAATCAAAAGCATTTTGTTGGTGACTATTCCCTCATTTTTATTTGTTGTTTCAAGAATAGTGTATCCCAAACCTAAGGATGGGAGGGTGTTATTTCAGGAAAGTTTAGTTGCTATTTGTAATAAGTCAAGTGACAACATAGAAGTTACATCATTTGCTTGATTTAAAGAGGCTATGTTCAAATAGGCTTTTGACATTTCATCTTTTATCTTTTTTCAGATATAATGTATCAAAAACTTTATTTAACACACCCTTCCTTTTTAAAGAGATTTTGAGGGAGATTTAGCTGCTATTTATAGTATGTCAAACAACCACTTAATGGATCTTTAATTGTGTTGCTGTTATTTAACTGCAAGTCAGTACTGATTGTGTTGACCTACGATCAAAAGTGTTCCAGTAGAGGCTATACTGTTTTTTTATCAGGCACATTGTTATCCGTAACTACTATGCTATCTAATGTATCTTTCCCTTATGATTTTCACAAGAATTAGCTATTAATTCTACAGGCTCAGTGACCACATAAAGGTATCTTCTGTTGCTGTTGCTGTTCAGCCCTGATTAATGTGTACATATGATGAAAGACATTCTGTGACCCTCTCATCTTTTCCCTGTGCCCTGGGAATCCAGATCCACATTATCCAATATGACCTTTTCTAAGAGACAAGATGTGACAGAAGGGAGACTTGATTGCTATTTCTAACAGGTTGAGAAATAAGCAACCATGTTAAAGTTTCTTAAGTGTTTGATGATAGGAGGGGTGAAGATAAACAAAGCTGTTGCTGCTGTTCTAGCTGTTGTTTTGGCCCAAGCCAACCATTATTCAAGAGATCTATGATCAAAGCGGAGGCACAATGGCCCAGTGGTTAGGGCAGCAGACTCGCGGTTGGAGAATCGCGGTTTCGATTCCCAGACCGGGCATTGTGTGTGTTTATTGAGCGAAAACACCTAAAGCTCCACGAGGCTCCAGCAGGGGGTGGTGGCGACCCCTGTTGTACCCTTTCGTCCCAACTTTCTCTCACTCTTTCTTCCTGTTTCTTGAGTAAAGCTGCAATGGACTGGCGTTGGGTCCATGAGCCTCGCTAGGCTTTAAAAGGGCGCATAAATAAAATAAAAATAATGATCAAAGCATCATATTATTTGGCTGGTAAACTGATCACTGAGGGACTGTCCTGCTGAGAAAAAAGTTGATGAAAATCTGTGACTGAGAAGTGTCACAACACACACACAAGATCTAAAGAACAATTGGATGGAAACTAACATAGGTTCACTAAATACCTAGTAACTGTGAATGAGGACATAGGCAAGTATTATCTTGAAAATGTTCAGAAGAGTACCTTACAAGAAATTGCGTTGTATGTCCTACATTGGCAAAGCAGGAGAAAATCTAATCAAAACGTTTTCAACCATGATAGCAGGCGGTGAAATCTGTTTTGTGCCTGCAGTCTGCTTAGCTATATGATATTATTAGACAAATTTGAGGTGTGGAAGTAGTAGAATTGTTAGAACACTGGATAAAATGCTTGGCTGCATTTCTTCTGGCTTTATGCACTGAGTTCAAATTTCAGAGAGGTTGACTTTGTCTTTCATCCTTTTCTGGTTGATGAAATAAGTACCAGTTGAGCACTAGGGTTGATGTAATTGACTACCCTGTCCCACTAAAATTTCAGGGCTTGTACCTATAATAGAAAAGATTATTTGACAAACTTTGGTCACAAAAAACTTCCATGATGTTGACTCTGACAATAAGGGAGATCAACAGTAATGTTTTCCTTTTGCTCAGTGGTTAGAGTGTTGAGTTCACAATCATGAGGTAGTGAGTTTGATTCCTGGACTGGGCTATGTTCTTGAGCAAGTCACTTTATTCACGTTGCTCTAGTTCACTCAGCTGTAGAAATGAGTTGCGATGCCACTTCTCTAGTATGTGTCCTTTAGTGTGTGCTCTGTAATGCATGTGTATTAGTCCAGGCTGCACAATTAAAAAAGAGTAGGATAGGTTCTGTGCAAGCCGGTTCCACTTAAACAAATTCTTTATGCAGATTATTTAAAAATAAATTTTTCTTAATTTTTTTTTTTTAGATGTTCTCATTGTTGTTACAGACATTGAAGTATCATGTGTGTATGTGATGATGTAAAAACCACCACTTCCATAGTTTCGTCATTTATGAGAGCATATGCTAAGTGTGGCAGAGGTAGGAACAACTGCACTTTACAATCCATGTGGCTACATCTTATTCTTTGTTACCGAATGTTCATATGGTGTTCTCACTAAGAACCATATTACACACACATACTCTAACACACGCACATCTAAACAAACAGATGTAGTCATATATGAGCATATCAGAATATGTCTGTAGTGTATGTATGTATGGATGTGTGTGCGATGATCTGCACACAAAAATGCATACAAAAATCTATGCAAATATCAGACTCTAGCATTTATCATTTGTACCAATAAGTAAGGTTTAGAGTATAATTCATTTAATGAATTCACATTCTCCCTCTCTCTCTCTCTCTCACATGCACACACACACACACACACACACACACACACACACACACACTCACTCAGTCACAGAGTCACAGGTTTGCATGCAAACACATGTATGATAAGGCAGCTGGGCTGTGAAGTAGAATTATGTCACTGACTGCAATGGTGGGGGTACTGTTGATGATACAGACATATATCTATTGTAGCGGTGGTACTGGTAACATTGTGCTACTGAGGGTGGTGGTCAGTGGTGGTAATGGTAATGAAGACAGTCACTGTTGTTGTGATGATAATGATGACAATATTGGTCAATGATGATAGTGGTAAGGACAATGATGACAGTTAGAGTGGTGATAATGGAAGTAATGGAAATGTGAGATCATACTATAGCAATAATAACAGCAGCACTAGTGATGACAATAGTGATGATAGTTGTAGAGTAGATAGCAGTGGGGCTGCAGATGGCTGTGCAGTTGACAGCACCTGTTAGGATGACAGTAGTAAAGGTAATAGCAATTGTAATGATGTCTTTTTTTTTCTTTTGCTTTTGACAGCCATGGTAGTAGTGATGATGTAGTAAGTGACAATATTCATTCATAATATTGTCCATTATCATTAACATTTTTACACTTTATTGACATGGCTTTGTCTAATGTGAACTTGGAGATTTCATTTATTTTAAAGTCCAATTAGCAGGTTGAACATAACAATTAATTAGAAAAGATACAAACAAATACTGCTGCTGGCAAAGATTTTTTTCTTTCTTTTTTTTTTAATCAATGAACTGACTACATTCACGGAAAGTGAAAGTAAACATCAAAATTCTCCGTATTTTGACAGATGCTTTAGAATGTCTTATCCCTGAGTAGAACTTGATAAATATGGAATTTTCTTATTGAGTTACCCATGTTTTGAGACAAGCTTTGAAGGGTCAAATGTACTGTGCATGAAGACATCAAGAACAAGCCTGTATGATTGAAAAAGATCAGTTTATGTCTGACAAAACTGGGACGATCTGTAATATTGGTCAATTCCTCACAAGAAACCCATCATACTCTGGTCTTTTTCCAATGAGAAATTCAAACCCAGACTAAAAGGTGAACAAGAAGAATGATAGGTAGCACTGCATGGAACCTAAAGAGGTATCCACAGTGATGAACACTAAGTTCTTACTGTCTCTGATGGTTGTAGGAGTCCTGAACAACAAGGGCTATATCATGACTTCAATTCTTCCTACAGGTTTAATGACACCACCTACACAGAGGTACTGGACACACTGGTCAAGTTCTGGATGAAACAGATGATCCAGAAATGGCAGTATATGTCCCAGCAAGACACTACATGGCCTTTGTGACACAAGATTGGTTGAGTGAGAATTTTCATGATCATGTGACCCCTGACATATGGCATACTAGGCATTCTGATTTAAACCCTACCTCAGCTGAGGGTGTTGTCAAGAGGGAGAAACAGAATGGTGGCCCCAAAGTACCAAGGACTTACTAAAGGTCACCATCATAAGTATGATGGGAAACATGAACAAGACTCACCTGATTCTAGCACAGCAACACAACTTTAATGTATTTCTTTAATATTTATCTTTAATATATTTTAGTTGAATATGAGGAGACCCAGGAAGATATCAGAAAGAGTGGTAAAAACTGATCTCAGGACCTTGAACCTCACAGAAGAGATGACCAGGGACCAGGATGACTGGTGATATGCCCCCACCTTGGAGAAACTGAGATTCTGGAAGCACAATGAGTGTGCGAGTGTACATATGTATATGTGTATATAT
>NC_068991.1:42369039-42373061 GCF_001194135.2 Octopus bimaculoides | reverse complement strand
TGTGTGTGTGTGTGTGTGTGTGTAGATTCACCAGATGTGATAAATTGCAGGACTTAATACAAATGTAGAGTATTCTTTAATATATTATAACCAGTCTATTGCAGGTAATATACAACCTTACTGAATGGAAGCTTCAAATCAAAGATATGGTGTGACCTTTGAGCAAAAAAAACTATGAATTTTGACTCATGGCACCAATAGTTTGAACAAAAGAAATGAACTATTAATATCTTGTACGTATGTGGCTAAGTATCTTTTATGCAAATACAAGCCTCCTTGCATTTCATTCTGGGGCAGAAAAGGTGTTGATTTTCAAAATATTTAATTAATAGATTTCATTAATACATGTTTTAATATGTGTGTGTGCATGTCTATATGTGAGTATATGTATTTAAGCTGTGTGAGTGTGTGTGTGTGTGTACGTATGCACATACGTAAGTATGTGAAAATATAATTCTGGGTATATATGTGAATCAATGTGTTTACAAATGTATATATGCATGCATCTGCACAAGAGCATGCAAAATGGACACCCACATACACACCTATTGTTTTTCAAAAGTATTAATTAAAAGTGTTGCTTAAAAGTATTGTTTTGGAATATTGCTTAAACAACAATGCAATTTCATGTCTTTGATTGCATGGAGTTTATGCTATTTATAATAATACAACCATGAGAACGAGAAACGAAATAAAAAGTGTGAGCTTGAAGCAGTCGTTTTTGCAGGTGTCATTCACAAAGGTTTTTAAATGAAGGACCATAAAGATAAGCATTTCCTTCAAATTTTCATTTCATATTCAAATATATGTAGTCAATGGATATTCAAAAGAAAACCAGTCATGGTTTACCAGCTGATAATCAGAAATGAGCAACTCTGAGTATTGGAAAACCAGAGCCATTTTTGCACATATTCCTTCCTCAAGACATTCTCACGACCCATTATCGCTCTAACTGCACTATTCTGCTGGTGTAATTAAATGTAAGCAGAACTACATACTTCAGCTTTTCCCTGATACCAATTACCCCTCTTACTACCCTGGAGCCACTTCATTCTTAGCCATCTTTCATTCTTAACAATATTCTCACCAGTCACATTTACACTGATCACATTCTTGAGTCACCAAGTTATACCACTGCCATACCTTTCACACTCACTATGTCTATCCCACACGCTTACAACCTAACCAACCACATAATCTCCCTCTCTCCCTTTCTTACCCTTTCCATTGTATACCTATTATTTTCATTACTACTCTGCTATACACTCTCGCAACTTCTATCCAACTACATCCCCTGTTCTCCTGTCTCCACTCCTATTCACCATGCTTTATGGGTCCCCCCTGACACCACATCACTACTATTTTTATCTCTTTTCAGTTTCACCCTGCCTACTACCATCCTCTGTTCAATAATTTGTAGCTCCCCTCCACCAAGAAACTTATTCTATTCTGATCCTTTTTTTCTCACTTTAACATTCTTATCCCATAACATAAAAGCACCTTCCTCTCTACTGTAGCCTGCTCAGTTGAAGGTGATCTTAGTCTTGCAGGCTATATGGTAACTTCACTAGTGCTGGTGCCATGAAAAAAGCACTCAGTACACACTGTGGAGTGGTCGGTATTAGGAAGGGCATCCAACCTTAGAAACCATATTAGAGCAGACATTGGAGCACAATGCGGTATTTGGACATGTTGTATCCTATCAAACTGTCTTACCCATGCCAGCATAAGACATGGACATTAAACGATGATGATGATAATGATAATGATGATAAAACCAATGATACACACACACACATACATATAATGCAAGGTGGTTATTTTAAAACTTGTTCGAGAATAACTAAAGAACATTTACTGAAAGTAGAGTCAAATTCATTGTAAAATCTATGTTAACCAAGATCTCAAGTTTCACCTGACAGCTTATTCAATTAATCTAACTATCCGAATAAGCAGATATTTACAATATCAGATTTTACAAAACACACACACACACGCAGCAGCTATTTCTGATGTCCTCCAGACTGAGTGGTTTTTCTATATAACCACTGAAATTTTTGATGACCGAGAAGGTCAATCCTTGCACATATCGGTGAGAACAAAGATGGAAAAGAAGAGTTAGCAATAAGTGAGCTGTTGTTGTTGTTGTATCATGCATTCTTTATTTTCAGCTTTCCTTTTTACTTTTGACTATAAAAATGTCAGTTCTGGTTGTGACAGAATGACACCAGTAAGACTGATAAACACATAGCTACAAAGTGAGCTTCCATACAATTTCTATTTATGAATTTCATTCACTAAGCACTGGTCATTTCAAGATTACTCTCAAAGATACTTACCCAGTGTGATTCATAATGGGAGAAAACTTGGAATCATATTCACATATTCATATATAGTGAATTAATTCATGGTAGTCTTCCAAGTCTGAGAAAGATGGTTCTGTGATTTCTTGGTGAACAAACTGCACAGATGATTTGTTTACAGTGATCCAATGTTTATGCTGTACATTCACTCCTTCCATCAAAGTGGTACTGCCTGTACAGGTGCATGGTATGCAACACACCAGATGTTGAAATGATCACAGGACAACACAAGACGAAGTGTTTCACTTAAAAACACAAGCACCACCTGGTCCAAGAATGGAACCCATGATCTCGTGATCATGAGTGTAAAACTTTAACCACTAAGGCACATTCTCTCATTATATGGTGAATATAGGTATAGTAAAAAAAGGGTAAGGCATGTGGCTCAGTGGTTAGAGCTCAAGCTCACAATCATGACGTAGTGAGTTCAATTCCCAAACCAGGCTGTGTGTTGTGTTCTTGAGCAAGACTCTTTATTTCATGTTGGTCCAGTTCACTCAGCTATAGAAATGAGTTACAACATCACTGGTGCCAAGTTCTATCAGCCTTTGCCTTTCCCTTGGATAACATTGGTGGCATGGAGAGGGGAGGCTGGTATGCATGAGCGACTGCTGGTCTTCCATAAACAACTTTGCCCGGATTTGTGCCTTGGAGAATAACTTTCTAGGTGCAATACCATGGACATTCATGACCAAAGGAGGTCATAGGTATATTAAATACCATATAAAATAAATGCTTGAGTTATTGCAGTTATCTTCACTTCAAAAGGAAGTAAACAAATACCTGACGGTAAATGTGACTGATTCCAAATGAAAAGGGGAGACAGTCTCAAGAATCAAGAATTCTCTTGAATTAAGAAGCTATTGAACAGACTAGCTTTTCCTTAGTGGCATATCAATTCAGGAAAATCTGAATTTTTAAGATTATCTGCCTTTTTCATTAGAGGCAATCACAATTGTCTCAGGTATTTGCTTACTTTTTCTCAAAGCTAAGATAATTTCAATAAATCAAGAAAATATATCTTACGTGGTATTTAATTTAACTATAGTCTTCTTCATTGTCTAAATTCATGCAACAAACCATTTTGTGTTACTTCTCTTTTCTCATTTTTCTCTCTCTTTCTCTCTAGATATATATATATATGTATATATTCAAATATATGTGTGTGGGTATATATATATATATATACATGGCACAGGAGTAGCTGTGTGGTAAGTAGCTTGCTTACCAACCACATGGTTCCAGGTTCAGTCCTACTGTGTGGCACCTTGGGCAAGTGTTTTCTACTATAGCCTCAGGCTGATCAAAGCCTTGTGAGAGGATTTGGTAAACGGAAACTGAAAGAAGCCTGTCATATATATATATATATATATATATATACATACATGTGTTTGTGTGTGTGTGTGTGTTTGTGTGTCTATGTTTGTCCCCCCCACTATCGCTTGACAACTGATGCTGGTGTGTTTACGACCCCATAACTTAGCAATTCAGCAAAAGAGACCGATAGAATAAGTACAACGAATAAGTCCTGGGGGGTTGATTTGTTTGACTAAAGGCAGTGCTCCAGCATGGCCAAAGTCAAATGACTGAAACAAATAAAGAGTATATATATCCACACACACACACACACACATATATATATATATATATATATATATA
>NC_068991.1:42352655-42368930 GCF_001194135.2 Octopus bimaculoides | reverse complement strand
AGATAGATAGATAGATAGATAGATAGATAGATACATACATACATATATACATACATACATACACATTTTTCTAAAATCTATGTTTGCATAGGCCAGACAGAATTTAGTGAGGCTGATTTTCACTGGTAGGATACCCTTCCTGCTTATCTGTTTCCAAGCATAGTTCTGGATGGAGGGATGTGTTTTAATAGAAGACTGAAAACAAATGATACTGCTTTTGTGCCAATGACACTTGTTTACAACTACTGCTTGATGTCAAGACAAGAGAACACAAAAATAGACATATACAGACACACATACTTATGTGTGACAGGCTTCTGAGGCTGTAGATGATGATACTTGCCCAATGTGTCACACAGTGAGACTGAACCCATATATACATTCACCATCATTTAATGTCTGTTTTCCATGCTAGTGTGGCTTGGATAGCTTGACAAGAACTGGCAAGGTCAGGGGCCACCCCAGGTTCCATAATCTGTTTAGCTTGGTTTCTAAAGCTGGATGCCCTTCCTAATGCCAACTACTTTACAGAGAGTACTGGATACTTTTCATATGGCACCAGCACTAATGTTTTTTACATAATACCTTGATTTTAAGATATCAATTCTGTTACGGTGGGCAGATCTTGAGTGCAGCAATATACCACACATCTTAGTCTTTTACACACACACACATGTGTGTGTGTGTATAGTGAAGGCACGTGGCTTAGTGGTTACGGCATGTAGCTCACGATTGTAAGGTAATGAGTTCAATTCCAGATAACACATTGTGTCCTTGAGCAAGACACTTTATTTCATGTTGCTCCAGTCCACTCTCAGGCAAAAACTAAGTAGTACATGTATTTCAAAGGGCCAGCTTTGTCACATGCTGTGTCAAGCTGAATCTCCTGAGAACTATGTTAAGGGTATGCATGTCTGTGGAGTGCTCAGCCACTTGTGCATCAATTTCACTAGCAAGCTGTGCTGTTTATCAGATCAACTGGAACCCTCACCATCATAACTGACAGGCTGCCAGTTATATGTGTGAGTGTGTACCTAGTTTCAGTCTTTACTCCTTAATAAAATCTTAATCTTTGCTAAATTTATCTTATATCATCATCATCATCATCATCATCATCATCATCATTTGGTGGCTGCCTTTTGTGATGGCTTGGGTTGGACAGTTCTAGAGAATACAAGACTCTGTGTGTGTGTGCGTGTGTGTGTGTTAGATTACATTTGCTCTGGCTTCTTGAAAAGTCACAATGCTCATGCAATGTTGTTGTTGTTGTTGGTATTTTTGTCAACAAATTGTCCACTTGTTTCTTGTTTTCAAAGTTATGTGGAATATAACAATTGTTACTTGAAAGACAGATAAAAGTTAGAACAAACATGCAGCTGTGAAACAGTGCCTCAGTAACATTTGTCTAAACCAGTGATTCTCAACTGGGGGTCCACAGGAGATTTTGCTGCTAAAATTTACATGCAATAAATTGGATATAATTCTGCAATAAGCAAAATATTTCAACAATACTTCTATAATACTCAATTATAAAAAATATGTGTGTGTGTGTGTGTGTGTGTGTGTGTGTGTGTGTGTGTGTGTGCATAACATATAAAACTTTGTAATTCCTATTAACAAAAGAAACACATGTAATGGTAAATAAATAATTCTCCAAAATTTTCCAATTTCCAGTTGTATGTATGTATGTATGTATGCATGCATGTAGTTGATGTTTTGAATTATCATGGAATGTTCTGAATATTAGTCTGTTGATTAAATCTTTCAACACACTTGTATATATGGATGTACGAGGGTAAGTCAAAAAGTAATGCCATTTTGTTTAGGACAGGTATAATTACCAACACAGGAACATGTATCATACATCAAAATGAATCTGGTCCTCTGAAGATCACATCCCTACTTCTCAACATAGTCACCGTTTCTCTCAATAGCAATGTTCCACTTTCGAATGAGAGCATGTATCCCTGACCTGTAAAATTCTGTTGACTGTTCTTTGAGTCACTTCTTCACTACAGTTTTCACTTCCTCATCACTGGAATAATTTAGCACCTTCATGCTATCATCTCTTCAGCCCCATGAAAGGGTTTGAGAGGCAAATATTATTCCAGTGATGAGGAAGTGCTTCATTTTGATGTATGATACATGTTCCTGTGTTGGTAATTATACCTGTCCTAAACAAAATGGCATTACTTTTTTACTCACCTTCGTACATATATATATTTATATATATAGTTTATATACATGCAAAGGATGATGCAATATCTATTATATAACTAACAAGATTATGAAACAGCTGTAAATAAATGACATAAAAATCTATTCTCTCACTTCACTTTCCTTATCTGTTCTATTTATACACATATACATTCACTCAGTCACACACAGGCGTTATTTATATTTTATTTGCTACAGTCATTGGACTGTGGCCATGCTGAGCTACCTTGAAATCTTTTAGTCAAATAAGTCAACCTTGGTACTTATTTTTATTTTTTTAAGCCTGGTATTTATTCTGCCAGTCTCTTATGCCTAACAGCTGTTACATGGACATAAACAAACCAACACTGATTATCAAGTGATGGTGGGAGACAAACACAAAGAAACATACACATATATACATACATTATGTATGTATGTATGGAGGGATAGATGTATATATAAGACAAACTTCTTGTAGTTTCCGTCTACCAAATCCCCTCACTAGGATTTGGTCAACCTGGATCACAGTAGTAGACACTGGTGCCCAAAGTACCATGAAGCAAGACTAAACCCGGAACCATGTGGTTGGGAAGCAAACTTCTTACCACACACACACACACACACACATATATAAATAAATATATATATATATATATATATATATATATATGCCACTAGCGTAGCTAGAGTGTGTGCCTCCCGGGGCAGCCCTTCCGTTTGTCACAAAAAAACACTAGACCCAAAAGTGGTGCCCCTTTAAAAGACCGCCCCTACTGCCCTCCGCTAGATACGCCAGTGATATGTGCATATATACATACACAGACACACACGATTGTAAAAGTGTTTCAATGCATCAGCATTTTTTCAAAGATGAATATATACTCTACATTATAATGTATTGACCCCTTAATGTGTGTGTGTGATGCACGATTTAGTCTTCTCGACCTTCATTCGAGAACTCTCGCTCTCCATACACGCATTTGTGTATATACACATGCATATATATAAACACTTGCGCACATTAATATAAAGACTTATCGCTCCTATAAAGTATCTTTAGGTTAGACATAATGACGATGACTAATTTTTCGTTCTTCCTCGAGTTCACAACACACATGCACCTGTTTACAAACATATTTATGTACACACTCACATGCATATATAAGAAAACAAAAGATATTTTGAGTACAAGTATGTGTCTGCGTGTGTGTGGTTGTGATTAAATCAAAATATCTAAAGAATGGAAATACGAGAGGTCAGTTTAAGATTAAAATTAATTTCATCATTTGAAATGTTGGTAACAGGCAGAAGAACCTCAAGAAAGTGAAGCTGTAAAGAAATCAAAATAGAAATCTGAAGGAATTTCAAGGAATGAAATATTTCTGGTCTTCAACAAAGAAGAGGAGGAGGAAGAGACATTAAATGGATTGTCAATAAAGCGACTAATATCAATATATATATATACATATACATATATATATATATATATATATATATATATATAGAGAGAGAGAGAGAGAGAGAGAGAGAGAGAGAGAGACAGACAGACAGACAGATAGATAGATAGATAGATAGCAGGCAGATATATAAAAAGATACGCTGAGAGATGAATCGATGGATAAATAGATAGAAAAATCAATAGATATATAAATAGAGAGATACACAAAATGTTAAAATAATAAATAGACGTATATTTAGAAATAAAATAGATAGATAGATAGATAGATATCGAACGAAAGACTGACCAATAAATACAGGGGAGGTTGATAAATACATAAATGGACATTAAATTTTAAGAATTGTAAAGAACGATTGAATCAAAGAGAAAACAAAAGTAGGATATAAGGTGGCGGAGTGGGGTGTTACGAAATGATTTTGGTAGTGAGACAGAGAAAGGTTG
Source organism: Octopus bimaculoides (assembly GCF_001194135.2). Classification (NCBI taxonomy): domain Eukaryota; kingdom Metazoa; phylum Mollusca; class Cephalopoda; order Octopoda; family Octopodidae; genus Octopus; species Octopus bimaculoides. The sequence continues at coordinate 42,364,831 of NC_068991.1, read as the reverse complement.
AAAGATTGATTCCGAAAGACAAACGTGAAAACTGAATCAAACTAGCATATTTAATTGTAATGACAAATACTGATAATTTGTTCTTTAATTGAGATAAGAAAATAGTTCAGATCGAAGCCATCGTGAGGAGAGAGAGAGAGATGACAAAACATTTATTGTGCGTAGGGACGTTAGCAGGCGCGTGTTTATGTAGAAGTATTTTATGTGAGGAGGACATAGATTGGAAAAACGCCTCGACTAAACAAAAACGTCTGTGTGAGTGTGTGTGGATATGCTTATATAGAATTATATATATGTCACTAAGGACGTGAAAGCATTATTCAAACAAGATTTCTGTTAAACATGCAATCAGGAAACAAATGCAACAATGATTATATCTTCAATCGTATTTTCATTATTGCTATTTTTAAAAGCCTTGTGGTTATTGTTTCGGCTCTTTATATTCTGAGTTCAAATCCTGCCGAGATCAACTTTGCTTTTCGTACCATCGGAGTCAATGAAATACCAGGCAAGTACTGAGGTCTCAAAGTATGAACTGATTCCCTCCCCTCAAAACTGCTGGCCTTGTGCCTCAATTAGAAAGCATTATCTTTTTCAAAAAGCACGTTGCTCTTTAATATTCGATCTACGCCAGATTTCAGTATCGCGCACGGACACACGTTTATTAAATGTCTATGAGGTGTGTGTGCGTGCGTGTGTGTTAAATGGAGCTGATAGCATCATCGTACGCAAATGCAAACATGTTCACATACATATACATGTGTGCGCGTAAACAGAAAATAAAAAGAAACTACAATGTCTTGGCTTGATTGATTTGTTGAGGTTTAATGTAGACTGGAAATGGTGAATTAAACGCGAGAATAGTAGCGGAACTGACGCAGGATTAGAACCTGTAAATTACGAATTCTTGTTGAATGACAAAAGGTGGGGTAGTAGTAACTGTAATTTTGTAGAATTGTAAGAAATCAACATGTTTTTTTTCTTTCAATCCTAGGGAACTCAGAATCTAAAATATACAAAATACGAACATTTTCTTATGTTCCTTTCCTGATAATTACCACTATACACAATGAATTTATATTGTTTTGAAACGATTTGCCAAACAAATCTGTCAACGATAGAATGGTTAGGAGTAAATAAATCTTTGAAAGGTTACAGCAATCTGAAACAATCGAATATTTTGTTTATCTTAAAAATGAATGAGTAACTAACAAAGATTCTGAAACATTATATTCCAAGTAAGGGTGTCATACAGACAGTGTCTAAAGGTGCTCCACGATTGTCAGATTTCCAACAAATAATCCAAAATAAGCCTGGCACATTGATAAATTGAAAATAAAGTTCTACAAGAGAAATTAACTCGGAGATACATGATTTGGTGGTGTTGTCATTGAAACAAGGTTGGAAATCGTGTTTAAAGCACACACAAATACGTAGGGACCGATTTATGATATTAACAAAGATCGTAATTAATTGATAAGGAGGTGGACGAACCTGAAAGAATATAATTGCGAAATATCAACTTACCTGTGGATCATTACCGTAGAAGAGATCGGCATTTTTTAATAGAAACCACTTTCTCTTCCATTTATGTGACAATCGGCTTCTCTTCATAAGCCAACCTTTACGTTCGTTGGACATGTTGTTGTGGTCGTCGTCTTCGTCTGCCTCGCCTTCCTTCATCCGAAGGCCAGACTTGGTGGTAGTCGTGGCGGTGTTGTTAGTGGTGGTGGTGCTGCTGGAAGCTATGCTGTTTGTAAAACTGTTACTGCTTGTTACTGTCGTAACTTCTGAGCTTTTTGATGTAGAGGCGTCGCTAGGTGGACTTAGAACAGTTGTTTCAGTGCTACTACTAGTGGGAGCAACCGAAACGAACACACTGTTCGCTTTTTCCACGTCTGAAGCCATCTTGTTCTCTCACAAGCACTCTTACACACACATACACAGAGAAACACATGCGACACACATACGAGAGGGAAAAACAACACAACACAACAGCGCTCTCACTCCTGAAAGGCGTGACACAACGCAAACACACTACTAACGCTAACGCCACCTTCACTTATGGCAGTTGATCATATTTTCTTTCAATTTCTGTTTACTGCGCAAGGTAAAACGCAACAGAAACAGACAACGAAAGATTAAAACGTCCAATTTTCCCCCACACCTTTTTTTTTTAGGCTAGGCATTGATCTACAAGTTCCTAAGCTGTTCGATAAAGATTAGCAATACTTCTCTCAGTGAATGTCGAAAGAATCGCTACCATTCGGTAGCAGCAACTAACAGCAGACGCAACCAACATGCAGCAACTGTTGCAAAGCATATGTACTATTACTCGTCATGTTTAATGGACATTTTTATAATTCTAATACATTTTTTTTAATGTATGTCTTTGTTGAGAGAGATAATACTCTTTCCTAAATTTTAGAAAAGGTGGGTGAGAAGGGGTGAATTTGGTGTTGGTGAAAGGACTACCTCTTCAGTTTCGTCTGAGGATTGAAGTTGGAAGAGAGAATGGGAAGGTGGTCAAGGTTTTAGGGTGCCTCGAACCTCTCATTGACTGTCCCTTCTCAGTTGTTATTATTATTTATATTATGATTCTTATTCTTCTTATTATTATTATTGTGATGGTATGTTTTGTATATTTGTCTATTTTAAATATATTTCTACATTGTATTTAGAAACTCATATTATTTGCATCGTATTGTTATACTTATGTTATCCTTGTGGCAAAATAAAGAAATCATTATTGTAATCATTACAGCTGACGTCGTTAGGAAATTCATATTCATCACAAAGCATTCTATTTCACCTCTCCTACAAATCCAAGGCCTTGTGCTTATTTGTGAAAACAGTTATACAATAGAAATAAAGAAGGTTAAAATAGGGTGTGCCAGATATGTATTTATTTGTATATACAAACATACATACATGTAAGTATATGAAGACACTCACTTGTGTCTATGTGTATGTGTGTGTGACTGGATGTATGTGTGTGTGTGTATATATATATATATATATATATATATATATATTATTTCATATATTCATATGTATTTATACATTCATGGGCATATTCATGAACAGGATACCCTAAAAAAAAGTGTGGAACCCAACTTTAGAAGGATCAGATAACTCCATCATTATATGGACATAAACCTTCTCCCTCCTTTAACATCATCTCCAAAACAAGACAATTGACTCAGTCATCCATGTGAAACCTATTGCTCATAATGTTTACTTAATGACATGACTTCTTAGATTTCCCCTCCATGCCTTTACATTCTGCTTCAAGGGATAGCTGAAGCAAATACAGTTTTGTGAGGAAAAAATAAAGATTTGATTCCAGCTTTTTAGTTTCATATGCTGCATTATCCCTTTTGACATAACAGCAATCAAGAGAAAAACAGACCACCTATACTAAAAGAACACAGAAGCATGAGGAACCTCATAGCACATTCAAATGATAACAAGATTCATGTTACATGCCACAATATTTAATTAGAGACATGCAGTTCAATTCTGTTAGCTCTCAGTTCCTAAAATAGAGAATACAATGGTTGCTAATACATATGAAGTTAAAGTGCCCTTAAAGATTTGTGGACAAAAGGTGGGAAAAATGAACAGATATCAACTTATGTGAGGCACACCCTTCTGTATTGGGTTACTTTTCCAAGTTGAGGTTCTGGGTGAAGATCAAACTAAGCGTGACCCTTGACATCTGTGGTGTTTTGATGTTTTTGCAACTATCTGTGAGTTAGGTAATCCTATGGTTAAAGCATCCGTGTAATTGATACAATTTTAGATGGTATCTAATCCTTCTAAAGTACCATTCTACTCCTTTTTTGAGAGCATTCTATTTAGTCTATTATGTATACAATGTATACATAAATACATGTATACATATATGTCCATGAGTGTGTGTGTGTGTAAGAATATATGTATATATATATATATATATATATATGTATATATAATCTGAAAAGTATATATATATATATATTATCTGAAAATATATATATATATATATATATATATTTATTATATGAAAATTATAGTATTAAATATCCACCATGGCTGGTCTTACCAATTAGTTTCACATAAAGAATACAATGAAGTGTTAGGTAACGAACCGATGATATAACTTTACGCTCATCAGAGATAGCCGATATGGTAGGGAATATGGCAACTGCTCTCTATTGTCAGAGGTGGATTAGCACAACCAGTCAGCGGTGTGTGTATGTGTGTACATGTGTGCATGCGTGTGTGTGAGCACTATGTAGAAGGCATATGGAAAGGTGCATAAGCATATGTATTTGAGGAGTGTATGTATGCATGAACGTGTGATTGTATATGAACTTCACAGCAACTACTGACTGGTTGAGTTAATCTGCTTCTGAATAATAGAGAGCAGTCACCGTATTCCTTTCCATATTGGCCAACTCTGATGAGCATAAAGTTATATAATCAGTGTGTTACCTAACACTCCATTGTATTCTTTACATGAAACCGATTGGTAAGACCAACCATGTTGGATATTCACTAGTATACTTTTTGGATAATATACCCACTCTAACAGATATACAAGTGCATCTCTTCCCTGACTTATGGTCTCTTAGATGACTCATGTGCCTATATATATATATATATATATATATATATATATATATATATATATATATATATATAATTCAAAATCGAACCAAATTCGACGACTGGCACCCATGCCAACCTTCCTTCATTGGACAATAAACTCTGCTTGCGGAGACCTGTTGGGGCAAGTGAAATCGAAATTGAACCAAATTCGATGACTGGCACCCATGCCAGTGGAGCACCAACAGCTCTATCTGAGCAGGATCAATGCCAGAGCAGCTGTCTGGCTTCTGTGCTGGTGGCACATAAAAAGCACCATTTGAGTGTGATCGTTACCAGCGTCGCCTTACTAGCACTTGTGCTGGTGACACATGAACAAAACATTCAAGTGAGGTCATTGCCAGTGCTGCTGGACTGACTCCTGTGCAGGTGGCACGTAAAAAACATCATTTGAGCATAGCCATTGCCAGTACCACCAGACTGGCACTCATGCCGGTGGTACGTAAAAGCACGCACTACACTCTTGGAGTGATTGGCGTTTGGAAGGGCATCCAGCTGTAGAAACTCTGCCAGATCAGATTGGAGCCTGGTGCAGCCATCTGGTTCGCCAGTCCTCAGTCAAATCGTCCAACCCATACTAGTATGGAAAGCAGACGTTAAACGATGATGATGATGATGATGATATATATATATATATACAGTAGATCCCACTTTATAAATCCATCCATTTAATGTATCCAAAATGGGTTGGGATGGAATTTTTACACATAAAATCTCTCATTTAATAAATCCAAACCATCGCTTAATAAATCCAGTTGCCACTGCTCCTTCCTAAAGATTCAACAAGTGGCAGTGAATGAATGAAGTGCTTATTTTTTCACTCTTAAATACTGACAGGTAGACTCCAGCAGCCACAGCCAGCCAGCTGTCATGTGGTACACTCTATCATCCAAAAATAGATCGATAAATATGTAGTAGCTGGTGGTGGCTGCTGGAGTCTACCTCACAACCCTGTCATTCAAGTGGAAAAGTAAGCTCCAAGACACCCCTTGTCAAAATTACGCGCCCTTCTTATTCATTGAATGATGGTGTGTACCATGTGACAGCTGGTTGGTTGCAGCTGCTGGAGCCTACCTGTCAGTATTTAAAAGCAAAAGAAACGCATCATTTGTCATTCACATAGAGAGGCAGACATACACACAAGTTGTTCAAAATGTTCAGAATGAAAAGAGAAAGGCAGGACAAATCTGTGGCAGAAAAGATTCAATTGTTAGAATGTTACAAAGCTCTTGGGAAAACAACTCAGTGGGAAGCAGCACAGAGTTTAGGAATTTCAAGAGGTCTGCTCCAGAATTTGCTAAAGAATGAGGATGACCTATTGTGCCAAAGAACATGATGGCTGTTCATCAAAGAGAAAATGCCAGCGAGAGGGAAAAGACCAACAGACAGACTGTGCTCTCTACAATTGGTTTCAATTTATTTGCTTGAGAAATGTCCCTGTCAATGGCCCGATCCTAATGCACAAAACCAACAGCATTGCTCAAGCTGCTGGACACGATTTTAAGGCATTCAAAGGTTGGTTTTACCATTGGCAAAAAAGACATGGAATTTTTTTTACGGTTCTAAAAGGTAAGTGATGTAATTCACTAGTTCACATTTTTCTCTTTAGAGAACACAAACTAAACATATCATTCTTAGCAGGTGATGCAGCTGAAGTTCACGTTGATGGAGCCCATCAATTTCATGAGACAACCATGCAGCTTCTGTTGAAATTGTATAGGCCACAGGACATCTACAACGCTAATGAAACTGCGATCTACTTCCGTGCATTACCAGGAAATACATATGTCTACAAGAGTTGCAAGAAAACTGTGAGAGGCTTTAAGACAGCACAGGATCATGTGACCTTGATGGTGGCCTGCAACATGAGTGGAGACAAAGAAGACTTGCTCTTAATCGGAAAGGCTGGTTCACCAAGATGCTTCAAAAATGTCAAAATGTTTCCGATTCAATACAACTTTTCAACCAATGCTTGGATGACAGAAAAAATCTATGGAAGATGGCTCAGATCTTGGGATCGTTGTTTGCAGGAATCTGGAAGACAAGTGGTGGTCCTACTTGACAATTGCTTTTCTGGTGTAGTCATCGATGATCTCAAGAATATCACTTTAAAATTTCTTCCTCCCAACACAATGTCAGTGCTGCAGCCCTGTGACATGGGGATAATCAAGACCTTGAAAGCCTACTTCAAACATGAAATGTGAAAGATGTTATAGAAGACACTGAATGTGACATTTTTGCCCAAGAAGTTGCAAAGCTGATCACCATTTTGGATGCCATGTACATGTTAAGTGTAGCTTGGAAGAAGGTCTCTAGCTAGACAATCAAAGCTGGATCAAAGCTGGTTTTGTTTCGCCCAAAGAATCAAATGAAGCCATAGATGTTAACAAAGATTTGATCCTGCCTTCACCACCTATTGGATTGACCGAAAAGCATTTCAAAAATTGGTTGTCTGTAGATGATGGGACTGTTGTTGCTCCAGAGATCATCACTGAAGAAGAAAAACTAGAGATTATTCATGACATTCAGCAATCTAAGAAGGAAACTGAAGGAGATGAAGATGGCGATTCCAACATTGATGTTGATGAAAGAGTTCTGGAGCCTCAAACACCAGCTGAAATGAAACACTATCTAACTTGAAAGTAAACTTGGAAGTTTTGATTTCAGTGACATGAATCTTTTTAGAACTCTTAAGGAAAAAAAATCAATGCAGAGTTACAAACAATACATCCCGGAAAGCAAACAATGCTTGACAAATTTTTGATTCAATGACATTGTTTATAATGTTTTTATTTGTGTATTCACATACATATGTATTTTAATAAATACACATGTTTAATCAATTGGCAAATTTTGTTCCCTCTGTTAATAAATCCCAAATAGGTGGTCCCAAGATGGATTTATAAAGCAGGGCCTACTGTATCTATCTATCTATCTATCTATCTATATATATATATATATATATATATATATATATAATGAATTAAAAGCAGCACTAGTGTTGTAAACATTATCGGTCACACATACTCAATGTACATATGTGTTTCTCTCATTTACCTGTTTGCTGCAGTACAGTGCTCTGGGCACAACTCCCTCATAGCACAGTCATACACAGGCAAGACAATCCACCTCCAATCCCATCCAGGAGTGAGTGATGGATACCAACATTTTGCCATTTTTGTGGATTATCAACATCACATACCTGAATCAAACTGGAGATGAACTGAATCACCAATTTATGGCTTTATACAAATAATGTAAGAACCATCTGCTGGTATGCTGCAACAATGCATACATAAGATTAAATTCAATTACGAGTTAAAAGCAGTGCTAATGTTGTAAACATTATTGACTGCATTTACTCAATGTATGTGTTTTGCTTGCTTGCCAGTTCACTGCAGTTCACTCTGGGGATGACTCCCTCATTGCACTGGGTGTTAAAACACTTGAAAGTCATTGAACAAGTTCATGGGAGATGGTTTCTTTGTTTTATTCACATCTTGAAAGCATAAAGCTAATCAAGCTACATAAGTGATATATATAAAAACATATATTCACATGTAAATAGAGAGAAAACAAAGACTGAAAATATTCAGATGGTGAGTATTCATTCATACATAGATATATGGATATTTATATATTAACAGACCAGACTTACACAGAGTACAAAGGCACAGAAAATTAATGGGAGAAGGTATGGTGTTACAGATCTTGGTAGCTGTTTCTGGGGACTTGGAGTTACTTCATACTATTGGCTGACGTAGTAAAGTAAAGTACATGGAACCAGTAGTGGAAGCATATAAACATTCAGTAAATCCAGTCTCTGTCTTCAGGGTGGAGAGATAGGCATCTATATATAAATATCTATATATTTATACATGAATGTTCACCATCTTTATATTTTCAGTCTCTGTTTTCTCTCTATTTACATGTACATTCTATTATTCTTTTATTTGTTTCAGTCATTTGACTGCGGCCATGCTGGAGCACAGCCTTTAGTCAAACAAATTGACCCCAGGACTTATTCTTTGTAAGCATAGTACTTATTCTATCAGTCTCTTTTGCTGAACTACTAAGTTACGGAGACATAAACACACCAACATCGGTTGTCAAGCAATTGGTTGCTCAATGTGCCATGCAGTGGGACTGAACCTGGATCCATGTGGTTGGTAAGCAAACTACTTACCACACAGCCACTCCTGCGCATATATGTATGTATATTTTATATATCAAGCCCAAGCAGTTTATTTGTTTATTTGTATCATTATCTCCATATCTGCTCACATGGATTCCTCTTATACCCCCACAGACTTAATCCTCAGTAAAGATTTCAGTGCATAAGTTCAAATCATTTGAGCGTGGCTGACTCTATGTATATATATATATATATATATATATATATATATATATTTATGAATGTGTGCGTGTGTATTTTACACATGTACATATATATGTGTGAATGTGAGTGTGTGTGTGTATGCAGGTATATATATGCGCAGGTGTGTGTGTGTGTGTGTGTGTTCCCTATCTTGGAATGATTGTAATTAAAAGTCACTCTTCATACAAATGGTATCATTTTTTGCAATCCGCCACTAAAGCATGCCAAGGTTTACATGTATTTACACACACACACACACACATACATATATATATATTTATCATCATCATCATTTGCTTGGAAATAGGTTACAATTGATTACAGGGAGGGCATCTGACTTAAGAAAAATATAACCTCCACAAAGTGTGTTTGATGCATGCAAGCATATAAAAATGAACATTAAACAATTGTGATGATGATGGTGGTGGTGGTGGTGGTGGTGATAAATACTTATACCTATGTGTGTATGAGTGTGTATGCATGTATGTAAGTGCTTACATTGAAAGTCAATTGTCTGCTCTGACTTTCAGCCCCGGCTATTTAAAATACATGTTAATATGTTTTACAATTCTTATGCTTCTGAGGTTGACTTCACTTTTCATCCTTTTGTGAGTTGATAAAATAAGTATCAGTTGGGTACGGGGGCGGGGAATCAATGTAATTGACTCACCCCTTTCCTTGAACTTGCTGGCTTTGTGCCAAAATATGAAACCAGTATACTTTACAACTCTTACATCACAATAAGTGTGAGTGTGTACATGTGTGCATGCATGCATGCATGTGTGTGTATGTGTGTGTATGTGTGTATGTGTGTGTGTGTGTGAGCACTATGTAGAAGGCACATGGAAAGGTGCATAGGCATGTGTGTTTGAGGGGTGTATGTGTGCATGAATGTGTGATTGTAAGCAAAATGGGTGATGATGAAACATGAGTAGGGGGGTGAAGTCAGTATGTTTGTGTATGTATTTTTGAATGCATATATGTGAGTGTGTGTTTGTATATGAGTGAGCACATGCGTCAGTGGTGTGGTGTAAAGTGATGTTATTAAATTGAATACATATGTGTGTGTGTGTGTGTGTGTATTTATGGATGTATGCATATGTATATACATAAATACATACATACATGATGGCCATCCACTCATGACTGAGGAAGACCATCGCTGACCTTCAGGAACATTGTGCACTCTAGGACTAACTTATATTTTGCATTTGCGGCTCTGTTGGTGGCTAATGAGCCCTGCACTTGACAAGCATACATGACTGGAAACATTGCAAACCAAGCTTTCCCCATTCACTACACCAGCAGTGCACTTTTGAGCAGCATACTTAAGTTCTTCATGCAGAATACATGTTCTTTCAAAGGTGTCGACCCCCTCCATAACCTGCTTCCTCTATCTGTGGCGATGACAAGCATTGCTCTCCCAGTCGGTCTCCTGCATATCACAGGCCTTTAATGAGGATTTGACATACATACATACATACATACATACATACATACATACATGTATATACTTTTTACTAAAGCCCAGAAAATCTTCACAGATTGTTATTCTGAGTTTCACATTACTATTCATTAGGCAGTTATGATCACAATTGTCCAACGAATGGTAATGTGAAAACTGAGTGTTCACAACTATCTGACTAATCTTGATGTGAAACTCTGAGTAACAGTCTGTGAAGATATCAGCCATTTTGTCAGACAAAATGGCTGATATTTAGCAAGGTGAGACACACATAAGAAAGAAGGAAACAAAGGACCACTGATGAGGTCACAGAAGTGTGACGAAAGAACTCTGGCCGAAATAAGATTAAGATTAATGTAATATAAAGCTGAAGCAAATTAACACCAAATATACAGTGCGTGTGTTTTTATTGGCTAAACTGGCAATATGACCATCCCCAAGTACAACAATATATATATATATATATATATATATATATATATATATGTGTGTGTGAAATTTTGAATTTAGTTCATGGACCCCGCCGTACTACCTTTACAGACCACCAGGGGTTTAGTTCATGGACCCCGCCGTACTACCTTTACAGACCACCACTGGTCTAATCTGTGCCTTCTTTTGTTAACTATATGAAAATGAAATGGAAAAGAATTATCCCCCTTAGATACTAATGTCCCAATACAAATATTTGGGAACAAACACATATTATCAGATATTATCGACATGTAATATAAGAATTATGTTTGTGAAAGGACAAACAGAAATGAAATGCATATTTTCTTATGTCTATGCACCATTTCCTTTTTATGGATCTTTTATTGTTCACTTTTCTGTCTTGTGTTTTATCATATGTACTATGCATACACTTTTGGCTATCATTACTGTCCTTTTCAGTGCAGAGACAAAGCAGCAATAAGTTAACGAAAAAGACACTAGTACAACCAGCAGCTAACCACAATGGACAAACGGCAATAGTAACACAAGGACCAGCAATCAAAATAATGTTCACTAGTCCTTGTGTTACTGTTGCCATTTAGTGTGATTGTAGCAGCAATCAAAACGTTCACTGGTCCCTGTGTTACGGTCGCCATTTGTCCATTGAGGTTAGCTGCTGGTTGTACTACTGCCTTCTGAGGTCTCTCATTCATTGTCTGGTCATTGCTTTTGTATTGAACCAGTGCTTAAGTCAGCTGCCATCTGCTGTCTGTTGTCAGAGGGGTTAGCTGTGCTGAGTATATAGTGAAGGTTTAGCTCAGAAAGAAGTGTGCCAAAGGTGAAATTGTTGTTGGGGCCAGTTCCACACAAAAGCTTGATTGGTTAGAATTTTTCTGATAATGTAGGAACTACATTATCACAAAATTCTAGCAAATTACAACCATCTTCTAGAGTAGTTTTTTTCTTTTTTTTTTTTTTTTACATCAGATATAGTGATCTGATTGCAAAATATTCCTGCTATAGGGTTGATGTAACTGACTTACTCATCCTTGAAATTGTTGCCCCTTGTGCCAAAATTTAAAATCACCATCATCATCATCATCATCATTATTAAGGTGGTAAGCCGACGGGATCATTACCATGCTGGACAAAATGCTTAGTGGCATTGTCCATCTTTACATTCTAAGCTCAAATACTGTTGAGGTTGACTTTGTCCTTCATCCTTCCAAGTACCATTTAAGCACGGGG
>NC_068991.1:42345048-42352635 GCF_001194135.2 Octopus bimaculoides | reverse complement strand
CAATGTAATTGACTTTGTCTTTGCCTCCAAAATTTCAGGCCTTGTGCCTATATCAGAAAGGATTATTATTAAGAGTGGTGACCTGCCAGAATCTTTAGCACATTGTGCAAAATGCTTAGTGACATTTCTTCCAGCTGTGTATGCTCTGAGTTCAAATCCAACTGAGGCTGACTGCGTTTCATCCTTTCAGAAGGTGATTAAAATAAGTACCAGTTGAGTATTGATGTCGATGTAATCAACTTACCCATTCATCCTAAAAGTGCAGGCTTTGTACCTAAATTTGAAACTATTATTTATGGCAGTGAGCTGGCAGAACCATGTGCATGCTGGGCAAAATGCTTAGCAGTATTTCCTCCAACTTTATGTTCGGAAGTTCAAATTCTGCTGCAGTTGACTTTGCCTTTCGTCCTTTCAGGGTTGATGAAATAAGTAAAAGTTGAGCACTGGAGTTGATTCAATTTATTAAACCTCCCCTATCCTCCAAAACTTTGTCTTCCATCCTTTTGGAGTTGATAAAATAAAATACAAGTCAAATACTGAGATCAATGCTATCAACTAAACCCCAGACCCTAATATTGCTGGCCTTGTGCCCAAATTTGAAATATTTATTATTATTATATCATTAAGGATGGTGAGCTGGCAGAATTATTAGCATGTCAGAGGAAATGTTTAGCAGCATTTCTTCCAGTTGTAAGCATTCTGACTTCAAATCCTGTGAAAGTCAACTTTGCCTTTCATCCTTTCTGGGTTGATAAAGTACCAGGCAAGTACTGGGGTTGATGTAATTGACTTCCCCAACACCCTTGAAAATTGCTAACCTTGTTCCAAAATTAGTCAGAATCATTATAATTATGTTCTGAGTTCAAATCCTGCCAAGGTCAACTTTGCCTTTCCTCCTTTCTGAGTTGATAAATAGAGTACTGGGATTGATGTAATCAACTTGCCTCATCTCCTCAAAACTGCCGTCCTTGTCCCAAAATTAGGAAGAAAATAAAGTATTATTAAGGCGATGAACTGGCAGAATTGTAAAAATGTTGGTCAAAATAAATGCTTAGTGGTATTTCTTCTGGCTCTTTACATTCTGAGTTGAAACCCTACCACAATCGACTTTACCTTTCATTCTTTCAGGGGTTGCTTACATAAAGCACCAGTCAAGTACTGCAGTTGATATAATCAAGTAACACCCCTTCCACTAAAGTTGCTGGTCTTGTGCCAAAATTAGGAAGAATTATTATTATTATTATTATTATTATTATTATTATTATTATTAAGGCAGTGAGCTGGCAGAATTGTTAGCACACCAGGCAAAATGCTTAGCAGTATTTTGCTCATCTATACATTTTGAGTTGAAATTCTGCCAAGGTTGACTTTGCCTTTCATCATTTCGGGGTTGATGAAATAAGTACCAGTTACACACTGGAGGTCGATGTAATCGACTAGCACCTTCCCTCACATTTCAGGCCTTGTGCCTATAGTAGAAAGGATTATTATTATTATAACCTTAAATAAAGTGGTGAACTGGTAGAATTGTTTTATGTCTTGAGTCTTTACATTCTGAGTTCAAATTCCGCCAAAGTCAATTTTGCTTTTCATCCTTTTGGGGGTCAATAAAATAAGTACCAGTTGAGCACTTGTATCGATGTAATCAACTAACCCCACCCACTGCCCTGAAATTGCTGACCTTGTGCCAAAATCTGAAACCATTATTATGACCTCAAATAAATCTGCTCTCACCACGTAACTAAATGACTGACAGGCACAGGGCTTTACACTTTTTATATATATAGAATTTGAGTTGCATCTCTGTCCAAACAATATATTTAGTCAAGCAGCAAATATTTGGAAACTGAAATCAAACTGACTATAGCGTGAATATGACAAATTCCTAGTTCTTTTTCTTTATAAATCTCAATTTCTACAATCAGACAATGAATGTGAGCAAATGGCATAGAATAAATCTATGGCTCAGTTTTGAGCTACAGAACAAATCTATAGTTCAGTTTTGATCCCTGGAAGAAAGCTTTTCACTTCAATTCATTCATTCTGTGAATGCTTTGGAGACCATCAAAACACTTAATTTTCCTTTTTTATCCAACTTGTATGTAACCTAGTCAAACAGCAACAAACTTAAATAATGAATAATGCAAGTATTTCAGATACACACACACACACACACACAAAAGTAACCAGTAAATTAACAAGAAGTCCAAAATAAGCTGTAAGTATATATTTATTTATAAAAATTCTTTGCAAAGCAGGTGCCATGCAAGGATATAGCATCTTTTTTTTTTTCTCAAGATGTCTGCTTCAATGTTGGATCACTGGATATATTGTCTTAGGATACTGAAATATACAGATATGTTACACCAAGAAGAGGTGGGGGTTTGGGGTCTTTATAGTTACACATCCAATTTTGTAAACAGGTTAAAGAAAACATTTATGTCAGATCAATGATTCATCATAAGTGACTGTTGTTGTAAGATTTTCCTAAAAGTGTTAAAATAACAGAAATACTACATAAGAAATTGCATACATTATGCAAATATCTTCAAATTTCAAAGACTAAAATAAAACAAAAACACATCCTATCAATGCTAGTATAGAAGAAAAAAAAATGAATAGAATAAAAGAGAAAGTACTTTCATAATTTTAATAAGTTGAAACTGTCATAATGTATGTGTTTATAAAGTTTTCTGACTTTTTTGTTTTGCATATTTTAGGGATAATGTTAAAATAGATGACAAAAGAGAGAGGTGGGATCTGAAACATTGATTTATTATTTGAGTATTAATATCTTGACCCATTATTTATATTTCCAAATTTTGTAGTGGGGATGAAATAAATATAACTCAAAAGACACCCTGTTCATGTCATATAGTAATTTGTCAAAACAAAAACAATAGCTGATTTCAGCCATTCCAAAATATAATAATAAATAATAATAATAATAACTGTTTCAAATTTTGGTACAAGGCCACAAGTAGTGTTAGTCAATGCCTTCGATTTGAGTACTTGATTGGTACTTTATTTTAGTGACCCCCAAAGGAATGAATGACAAAGTTGACATCAGTGGTCTTTGAACTTGGAACATAAAATGCCAGAACAAGTGCCACTAAGCATTTGTTCAATGCACTAGTGATTCTATCTGCTAACCACCTTAATAATGATTTCAAATTTTGGCACAAGGTCAGTAATTTGAGAGGGGGTAAGTCAATTACACTGACCCCAGTGCTCAATTGGTACTTATTTTATCAACCCAAAAGGGGATGAAAGGCAAAGTTGACCTTAGTGGAATTTGAACTAAGAACATTAAGACAGATGAAATGCCACTCTGAGCATTCTGCTCAGCATACTAATGATTTTGCCAGCTCGCCCCCTTACTCACTGCCCAAATAATAATCATAATAATAATTGTACTTAGGCCCAAGGTCCACAGTTTTGATGGGAGGTGATTAGTTGCAACTGTTGACCCCAGTACTTGATTGAACTCTATTTTATCAGACTCAGAAGGGATAAAAAGCAAAGTTGACATCAGCAAGTAATAATATTTTGCAAGAAACCAATAAGAAAATTATAGTACAGCAATACTAAGTAAATGTTTAGTATAGGTTTATAAATGTGAGCACAGCCATTGAGTCATTAGGGTATTAGCCAAATAAAACAAGTGCTCAGTATGTCTATGACTAAGACAATGCTCAATAACCCAGTCAAAGTAAAGCTAGATCGATACTAAAAAGTGATGTTGAATTTTCAACATCTAGCCAGCATTCATGTTGAAATAACCTCACCTTTTCTGGCATATTATGTTCCAGATCATATTCATTCATCCATTTTTTTAAAAACAGTAGTGTGAACCAGATATTCAGGAGACAGTTGTTTTTTTTTTTTTTGTTAAATGTAACAAGTCAAATAAAGCTCCTTTGCTGGCTTGGAAACATAAGAAGTAATGGTTAATAGCATAAAAAAATAATCTTATGAATTCAGCTCATGGTGTGGGATTAATTATTTGCAGTAGAGTGGTGTTCCATAGAGGAAGACAGAACTCTTCCATTTGTTTAAAAATCCTAAAATAAGTTATTCCAGAGGCCACATAAAAAAAAAAAAAAATCCAGCACTTGTAGTGCACCTGAGCACTATATACAATATGTTCATTATTATTTTATTACATTAAATAACTTTAAATTATTTTTCTTTTAGTCCCAGATATATAGTTCAATGTAATTAAATTTACCCTGCAGTATTCACCATTTGACTAAACCATTGATTTCTTACATAAGCATGAATTCAATACATTTTTATACATGAGAAAATTAGATTGTGTGATGTTTGTTCTTTTCTCAACAGAATTTGCAGCATAAATCAAGTGAAATAGCAAAAACTTGGACACAAAGGCACCATAAATTTAAAGGTGAATTGCCACTTTCACTAGCATCTTACCTCTAACTTTATAGCAATTTATATTCTTCAGCTCTCATGTATAAAAACACAATAGATACAGGAGTAATATGCAACAAGCTGCTGAGCATATCAAGAACAGAAAAGCATATTTAAAGGAAACAATAGTGATGAAGAAGGCAATATTTTTTTCTTAGGCCAAACACCCAAAGCATAAAAAAAGCGATATAAGTTAAACAAAATATAGATTTAACATGATCAATGGGGAAAAAATAACCACTGTTCTTAGTACTTTGTAATACTAAATATTTTAACAAGAGTACTATATGTACATATTATATACACATACTTTACATACTAACTCAAATTATATATATATTTGCATCTATGCATTTATAATATATACATACACACAATATATACATACATCTATGCATCCATATATACATATACACATATATATACAAATGCACACACACACATGTATATATCTGTATCTACACACACATATGCACACAATATATGCATAAATATAAATCATCATCATTTGATGTTTTTTTTTTCTTGCCGACATGGGTTGGATGGTTCAACAGGAGCTGGCAACCCAAAGGACTGCACCAAACTCCAATCACTTTGGCATGGTTTTATGGCTGAGACCCTTGCTAATGCCAACAACTTTACAAAGTGCACTAAGTGCGTTTTACATGCCACTGGCACCAGTGAGGTCACCAAGTAACTTGCAAGGCAAGACCCCTCAACTGAGGGGAGCAGTACTAATAATTAGTTATTAGAACTCCATCTCAATATACTGTACTTATACTTTACAATATTAGTAAGCTCCAGCTGTGAATTTTTTTGATGTCCTCTGCTCCAGACTCTTATATGAACTAGGAGGTCAGTACATCAGTACACTAGCATCAAACTCTGGGTGTATAGTTCCTTATAGCCCCCATCCCCCCAAAAAACAAATCTATAAGTTAATGTAGATGATTATATAACTCCTGTTCTTTTGTCATTCATTTATTATATATATAAATATGTATGTAAAAACAGCTTTATTCACAAGGGAATGTTGGAGGGAACATAGGTTAAGTATGCAGAACAACAATAATTTCTAATGTGAAAATGATAAATCAATAGATTCACAAAAGCACACACACACACACACACGAATGCACATATAAGTGGGTATTGCCTTTAAGATACAGGTATATCAACCCCAGTGCTTATTTCAGTCAGGTATTATTTTATTGATCTGAGTTGAACTGAAAGATTGTGACAAACACAGACAGACACACACACACGTATATAAACATGTATATATATATGTGTGTGTGTACATACGCACACATATATGGGTGTGTAAGCATATATATAACAACAAAAATAATAATGAAATAAAAATAATTTCAAATTTTGGCAAAAAGCCAGCAATTCAGCAAGGGGGTAAGTCAAATTCATCAACCCCCAGTACTAAACTGGTACTTAATTTATCGACCCCAAAAGAATGAAAGGCAAAGTTGACCATAACAGAATTTGAACTCAGAACGTGAAGATAGACAAAATACTGCTAAGCATTTTGTCCGGTGTGCTAACGATTCTGCCAGCTCATCATCTTCAATAATGATATAACAACAACAAAAAGATAATGAAAACTGTGGCAAATTAGTGACATAATTAAATTTTAAACATAATAATAATTCAAAAATTTTGAAAGCATTCAATATTATGCACTGTTGCATTAACTTCTTTAGACATGGAATCAAAACAAAGACAGCAAATACAATGAGGATGTCCTAAGCCATGGCATATCTGCAATTTGCTTACACAAGGAGGTCTTTTGCATAGCCTTTAAAACTTACAATTCTAATAACATTAATAATAATAATTAATGAACTTTTTGCAAAGGTAAATACACAACTAGAAGAGTACAATATATTACAAAAACATACTGATTGACTTTACAGAAATTCTTTTTCTTGTTCTAAACAGTTACAAACAAGTGTAACTTGATCGTTTTTTTTTTTTGTTTTTGTTTTGAAAGTAACACAAGATAGTCCTACTGAATTTTTAATTTCAGTGTATTTTTCATCTTTCATTATTCTTGACTTATTTCGAAACTGAGGAAGACAGGTGTACTGTTGAAATATTATTCAATATGCAAAGTCAATGTGTTTTTTTTTATTACATATTGTGCTCTTCCAACAACAATGACAACAAAGATGCCATGGACACAAAGTGGAAGAGGTCCTAGAAAATGACAAAGAGAAGATACTATGGGTTATAAAGTTCAACAATCAACTGTGAACCTTGAATGTAAAGAGCTGGAAGGAAAACTGCAAAGCATTTTGTCTAATGTATCAATCCATCACCCCCATAATAATAATAATCCTTTCTACTATAGGCACAAGACCTGAAATTTTGGGGGAGGGGGCAAGTCGATTATAGCAACCCCAGTGCATAACTGGTACTTATTTCATCAATCCTGAAAGGATGAAAGATAAAGTCAACCTCGGTGGAATTTGAACTCAGAATGTAAAGATGGACAAAATGCCACTAAGCATTTTGCCTGGTGTGCTAATGCTTCTGCCAGCTCACTGCCTTAATAATAATAATGATGATTTCAAATTTTGGCACAAGGTCAGCAAGTTCGGAGAGGGGGTAAGTTGATTACACTGACCCAGTGTTCAACTGGTATTTATTTACCGACCCCCAAAAGGATGAAAGGCAAAGTTGACCTTGGCAGAATTTGAACTCAATAATAATAATACACATACATACATATAGGCACATGTATGGCTGTGTGGTTAAGCTTGCTTCCCAGCCATGTGGTCTTCAACTCAATTCCATTCTATAGCACCTTGTGCAAGAGTTCAAAGGCTTGTGAGTGGGTTTGATAGACAGAAACTGGCAGAAGTCCATCGTGTATGTGTGTGTGTGTATCGTCTTAACATCATGTAATAGTTGTAAATGAGCATCACTGTCATAGAAGTAATATTATTCATTTCCAGTCTTCCATGAAAAAAAGGCTGGCCAGGAGTAACTATTAACTCACTTGGAAACAGGTGAGGGTAAGTGACAGAAAGGGCATCCAACAACAGAAAATCTACTTCAACAAATTCCATCTGACCCATATATGGTAAAGTGGCTGTTAAATGATGATAACACACACACACACACACACATATATAT
>NC_068991.1:42342105-42345012 GCF_001194135.2 Octopus bimaculoides | reverse complement strand
ATATATATATATATATAAAAGGCAATATTTATATCCAACTTAATATAGATGTCTTGTTACACACACATACACATTATTTATGTGAAAAGTTTGAGTTTCTGCTAAAGTTTGTATATATTTTCCAGACAATAAACCTTATATTTTAATTGTATCTGATTATTTTCTAAAGTTCAATATTTCAGTGAGACTTAATTTTTCGAATTACCAGAATTTTGTCTTATTTGTTATTTAACTATATACAATACTAACATTGTACAAGGTGTGGCCATGTGGTTAAGGAGTTTGCTTCCCAATCACATGGTTTCAGATTCAGTTCTACTGTGTGGTACTTTGGGTAAGCGTCTTCTACTACAGCCTTGAACTGACCAACGCTTTGTGAGTGAATTTGTTAGGTGGAAACTGAAAAAAGCTTGCCATGTTTGTGTGTGTGTATGTACATACACATACACACACTCACTCTCTTTTGCTTCTGTCTCTATGAATCTCTCTCTCTGTATGTGTAATTATTGTTGCTATGTCCACTTTTCTATAAGTTGCAGTACTTGATGACCCGATATCTTTCCTCTTGCCATCTTTATAGTTGCCTTTTAAGACATGCACCAATATAATGTACCTAAATTAAAATCTGGGATGTGTGTGTGTGGGTGTGAACTCTCCTGTCGAACATGACATCTGAGTGTTCAGCTCTTACCAAACAACCTGCACAAATGATTTGTTTATAGTAATCAAATGTTCATGCTGCACATTAGTTCAGTCTCTTCATCAAATCAATGCTGTCTGTATAGATGTACTGTGTACCATAAGTCAGGTGTTGCAGTGATCACAGAGCAATACAAAATGAAGTGTTTTACTCAAGAACACAGCATACCAACCAGTCCAGAGATTGAAATCACAATTGCTAGATCAAGAGTGCAACACCCTAACCACTGGGACAGTTACCCTCATACGTGTGTGTGTGTATATGATCATTACCATCATTTTCATTTTACAGTTACTTTTCGATACTGGTATGGGTTAGAGGATTAGATCTACAGCTGTGTCTTGACCCTTGCTAAATACTTAAGTACCTTGCTGTCTCCTTTGTAAAATTCAATAACCTGCACTCCTCACATTCTTTTTCTTCTGCAGATTTCTTCACTAAGATTACTCTATTTTACCCAACATTGAAAACCAGATAAAAATCAATGTCATCATTCATACATATCACAGCGCCATTCTAACAGTTTTCTCTTTTGCATGTTTGCTTGTGTGTGTGTGTAATTTCATTGACAGTGACTTCAAAGTTTTATCAGTGATTGGCCTCTCTCTCTCTGTCTCTCATTTATATATGTATAAATGTAATTATGCGTGAGTGTGAGTGCATGCATATGAATGGGCATTTGTGCCTGTATCTGAGAGAGGGAGAGAGAGAAGGAAAGAGATAAAAGAAGAAACATGGTATACCCGACTACATTCGTAGAACATACCAAATGAAATACTATGTAAATAAAAGTACAAAAGATCATTTTGCAGTCCAGAAAACTCCAAGTTTTTTTTTCTAGCCTGCATATATATATATATATATACCATGCTTGGGAAAAATTGCTTGCAAAACATTTTTATGAAAATGCTGTGAATGTGAGTATGAAGAGATTGGGGCCTCAGAACTAAAAGCTTAAGCATTATTATGGAGGGAGTCAGATACAAAGAGAGAGAGGTGCATATTAGCATATATGGAAGTGGAGAAAAAAAAAAAAATTTTGACAAAAGACATATATTATGATATTAGACAGCCGGTTTCATTTTTCGCATTCTTGTCAGACATTGGATATTCTTTCTCTTGTACTTTTGGGAGTTCTTCTTGTTTTGCAGCTTCTTCCTGAAATAAACAAAGAATACATGACTTTAGTGACCTCAGCAAGAAACTGGACTGGAAACTTATTTCATATCAAGGTAATTAATATATAAAAATGAGGAGAAATTATGGCATACTGATGTAAAAAAAAGAACTTTAAAAAATAATATATCTAAAAGATATTTCGAAATATTTTCCCAGAAAGTTATGTCTAACACACATAAAAAAAAAAAAAAAATGACACAAGGCCAGCGACTGGTACTTATTTTATTAATCCCGAAAGGATGAAAGATAAAGTTGATATCAGGGGAATTTGAACTTGGAACATAAAGATGGATGAAATGCCGCTAAGCATTTTGCCCAGTATGCTAATGATTCTGCCAGCTCGCCACCTTAAATGATTTCAAGTTTTGGCACAAACCCACCAATTTTGGGAGAGGGGGATAGTCAATTATATCAACCCCTGTATTCAACTGGTACTTATTTTATCAACCTCAAACTATCTCAGTGGAATCTGAACTCAGAACATAAAGATGAATGAAATGCTACTAAGCATTTTGCCTGTACTAACAATTTTGCCAGTTTGCCACTTTAAATAATAATAATAATAATAATAATAATAATAATAATAATAATGATAATGACAATGATAATGATAATAATAATAATAATGATAATAATAATAATGATAATAATAATAATAATAATAACAAAACAAGATAGATCAATACTAAAAACAGAGCTCAATGCTAAAAACAAGATAGATCAATACTAAAAACAGAGCTCAATGCTAAAAACAAGATAATGGGTATCAACACTTTAGCTGTCCCAGTTATAAGCTACAGCTACAACATCCTTAACTGGACACTAAACGAACTATGTAAAATAGACAGGAAAACAAGAAAAATAATGACAAGAAAAACAAGAAAAACAAGAAAAATAATGCACCACCCAAAATCTGACATAGAAAGGCTATATATACAACGCACAGGTGGCAGGGGTCTTATACAGCTAAAAAACTATTATAAAATAACCACCATAGGACTGCAAAAATACCTACTCCAGAAGCAAGG
>NC_068991.1:42338949-42341178 GCF_001194135.2 Octopus bimaculoides | reverse complement strand
CCTATCATAGTAGGTGCCTTAGGTATAATAAAAAAATATTCAGACAAATACATAACAAAAACACCAGGACTTACAAATATATATAACATACAGAAAATTGCACTACTGGGTACTGCACACATTCTACGCAAAACACTTTCAATACAGTAAACATAAGAGCACCACAGCAAACCACAGCACATACCCAAGGCGCACAGAGCTGCGCTCGGTAGTGAAGTGAAAGCACGTTATAAAAATAAAACTACTGAACAATAATAATAATAATAATAATAAAATAATAATAATAATAATAATAATAATAATAAGGGGAAGGGGACAAGTTGATTTCATCAACCCCAGTGTTACAGTGGTACTTAATTTATTGACTCCAGAAGGATGAAAAGCAAAGTCACCCTTGGTGGAATTTGAACTCGGAACATAGCGACGGGTGAAATACCGCTAGAAATCCTGAAATTTGGGGTTGGGGGATAGTCGATTACATCGAGCCCAGTACTCAACTGGTACTTATTTTATTGACCCAGAGAGGATGAAAAGCAAAGTTGACCTCGGCAACACTTGAAATCAGAACATGAAGACAGGCGAAATACCGCTAAGCATTTCACCAGATGTGCTAACGATTCTGCCAGCTAGCTGCTTTAATAATAATAATAATAATAATAATAATAATAATAATAATAATAATAATAATAATAATAATAATAATAATAATAAATAATAATAATATCTTTTATTCTTTTTAACAATGATTTCTTTTATGAATAATAAATAATGATAATAATAGCCCTTTCCTTTATAGGTATAAGGCCTAGTGTTCAATTGGCACTTCTTTTATCAAAAGGTGGAATTTGAGCTTAGGATGTAAAGACAGATAAAATCACACATAGAGACACACACAAATAAACATGCAAAAAGAGTCATGCTTGCATCTATAATAATATGTAAATATTAAAAAACAATGATCAAAAAGCTAGAAAAAAACATATATAAAGAAATTATCAAGCATTATATCTAAGTGTGGCTTAGTGGTTAGTGTATTCAGCTCACAAGACATTTGTTCCTCTATTGGGATGAAGATCCATCCATGAAACCATGCCAAAGCAGAATTGGAGCTTTGACACCATCCTATGGATTGCTGGTTCCTGTTCACCAGTTCAAACCATGCCAGCATGGAAAATTGACATTAAATGATGAGGATGGATGGATGGATGGATAGATAGACAAATAGATGGTGTAGACAGATAGATAAATTAGATAGATAGATAGATAGATAGATAGACAGATAGATAGATAAATAGATAGACAGATACATAGACAGACAGATAAATTGTGGTGTGTTTTACCTTTTTATTTTCAAGTACACCTGTGTTTGGTACAACAAACTTCTGGAAGACAGCAGGAGTCCAAACGGGGTTGACAGGGATAGGCTGAAATTCCTCAGGAGTAACCAGACCATAAGTGGCTTTAAGTTCAATGACTGGAGCATCATAAGGAATCTTTTGATGATATCTTTATTAAAAAAAAAGAAAATGAAGTAAATATTAACTAATTATATTAGTCATGTTTTCATAATATATGAGGGGGTGCTGAAAAATTCTTGGCTTTGAGTAAAAGAAAATACAGGAAGATCAGTTAATTATGATTTTATTTAACATATTCCCCTCTTAGATTCACACTCTTATTGCAGTAGTCCTTCAGTTTATTTGTAAAGGAACTCGAAAGGTTAGGCCTTCAACCAGGTCTTTCACAATACTTTTAAAGCCAGGAAATTTTCAGCACCCCCTTGTGAAAAACAATTATAATTAGAAATTTTAAAATATCATTTTAATAATATTGTTTTCTTTCACTAAACCTATCACCATACTGAAATCTTATTTCAGGTGCAAAACTTGCATGGCAATATCTCGTTCTATTTTTCTCTTTCCAAATTTATATTTAGTGTGCAAAAAAAAAATTTATATTTGATGTGCAAAAACATCCCCTCTACACTTACTGTTTATACTGTAAAGTCACTGGCTAAATGAGCAAAGCAGTCACTCGCGTACTGTTTTATCCAAGAATATTCACTAATATTTAAAACAGTGTCATGAGGAAATGCACCCAGTATACTCTGTAAAGTGAATGGCATTCAGAAGGACACCCAAACACAGAAAGCATGCTAAACGATGAGATTACCTAGTCTTTATATGTGTGTTTATATATATATATATATATATATATATATATATATAT
>NC_068991.1:42310891-42336505 GCF_001194135.2 Octopus bimaculoides | reverse complement strand
TATATATATATATATATATATATGTATATATATATATGTGTATATATACACGTATATACATGGCAGTGAAACATAGGCCTTGACTGCGGAGGACATGCGTAGGCTCAAAAGAAATGAAACTAGCATGATCTGCTGGACGTGTAATGTCAGTGTGCACACACAACAGAGTGTAAGCACCCTGAGAGAAATGTTGGACATAAGAAGCATCAGATGTGGTGTGCAAGAGAGACGTTTGCGCTGGTATGGTCATGTACTACAGATGGATGAGGAGAGATGTGTGAAGAAGTGCCACTCCCAAACAGTTGAAGGAATGCTGGGTATAGGTAGACCCAGGAAGACATGGGATGAGGCAATGACGAAAGACCGCAACCTCTGGAGATATGCTGTGACTGCGAAGACCCAGCAAATAAAGTGAATTCACGGCTGTATCCTTCACCAGTTTCGCATAACCAGCCCCAGCCCATTCAAAAGTACGTTGGATCATAGGATGGTCTGCTGTGTTTGAGGAGATCTATTGAGTCAAGTACATCAACATCAAAATGAAAATCATATGGAAATTGCAGTTGTGATACCCATGCCAGTGGCACGTAAAAAGCACCATCTGAACATAGCTGATGCCAGCACTGCTTTGACTGGCTTCAATGCTGGTGACATTCCAAATCCCGGTTGAACCGTCCAGCCCATGCTAGCATGGAAACAGGCGTTAAACAATGATGATGATAATGAGATTATGTATATATATATATATATATATATATATATATATACACACACACACACACACACACACACACATGTATGCATGTAAGTATACAGAAAAAAAAGATAGAGTGAATATACTCACATCATTCCATTTTCTCTTTCACATTTTTCCAAAGTTCTTCGTACCTTTGGTCCAAGATTTCTAAAGAATATGTGTTCATGAGGCTTTGCTTGTGTCCCAGATCCTTTTGTTGCACTATATTCTTTACATCGTGCACTAGATCTCTCAAAATCTTAATTAAAAATGTTTGAAAAAAAAAAAAAAAGAGGAAAGTAAATAAATATTTTAATAAATTTTGATAGATTGAACATTTCCACTAAGTGGGTGATTTTTTAAAGTTTATTAGTTTATGGAGAGAGGAGTTATTGTTAGCCCAGATCAAACATGAAAACACCTGATCAAACATTTATCACCACCTGACCTTTTTAAGGATATCTAAGACTACATTATATAAGACTTTATATAACAGAATGAAGTGTGATTTGTAGGAGATTTGCAGGTTGAACAATTATATAGAAGTCAGTTCATAGGGAAAGAGAAGGAGGAGGAGATAATGGTAAAACAAGCTGCATTTGTCACTTTCAAGACTGTTTAAACTGGAGGATGAGATTAGTGAGGTTATTTTCAGTTTTCAGTATGCTAGTTGCTCCAGAACATAAACAATGGACGATGACTTAGATCCTGATAGATGCTGGTCTTAGAATAAAAAATAGGTATTCGGGAAAGCGTTTAACATGAAAGAGAAAAATATGCATTGAGAGGATTTAGTGGGAGCACTAAACAGTAAGAAGAAAGAAGTGTGTGGGTCTACAGTAGTGGTATGAGTGAAGTCAGTGGACAAAATCCATTTTCTGAGAAGAAAAACCTGCTGCTTCCACTTAAAATGAATTTCTTGTAACATTTGTAAGGTATTTTATTGATTTAAAATACCAATAATTTACTTGGTAAAATAATAGGTTAATATTCAAATAAATTTTCAGAAAAACTTTGTTAAACAGAAATTGTCTTATTGTCATTAATTTTACATATTTATGCATATGTCTGTGGGTGTGACTGAGAATCTAACTACATAAACTCTGCCACATCAGATTGGAGCATGGTGTCGTCTCCTGGTCCACCAGTCCTCAGTCAAATCATCCAACCCATGCTAGCAAGGAAAACGAACGTTAAACAATGATGATGATGATACAATCACTAGCATAGATAGAGTGTGTGCTACTTGGTGCTTCCCTTCCGTTTGCTGCCCCCATGACCTCAGAAAAAACCACATATTTCCTACAACAGACCCAAAAGTACCACCCTATTAAAAGTGCCACCTGGGGTGGCCCGCCCCTACCGCCCCGCGGACCCCAGCTAAGCTAGTGCAAACATTGTTTGCACTAAAACAGTTAATGTAATTTCACTATACTAATTTATTTTAGGTGCGGTATAGCTATGTAGTTAAGAAGTTTGCTTTGTAACCATGGAATCTTGGGTTTATCCCTACTCTGTGACATCTTAAGCAAATGCAATTTTCAATAACAGCAGGTTGATCCTTACCTTGTGAGTAAAACTGAGTAGATGGAAACTGTATAGAGGCTTGCTAGCAGCATTGTATCAGTATTTCAAAAGGTACAGCGCTGTCACACTGATCCTGTCTGACAATTATGTTAAGCATACACATTGCTGTGGAATACTCAGCCAATTGCATTTAATTCAGAAGCAAGTTGACTGAACAACTGAACCCTTAATGCTAAATATTGGAGATCTACCCATCCATGACTAATTTTGTTATATGATTTTATATCATATTCATTTCTTAAATTGATACAAGGCTTCAAATTTGAATCAAACCCAGTTCATGCCTGGTACTTATTTTACTAACAGTAAAGGGTTTGAACATGGAATTTAAAAGGTTGAAACCAAATAACACAAGGCACTTCTGTACTTAATGTACTACTGTTTCTAATAAGTAGTGTTAAGGTATATTAATCACATTGTATTAAATAAGTTATGGCTTGGCTCTCCATTGGTTATGATGATGAGCGTTCCAGTTGATCCAATCAACAGAACAGCCAGCTTGTGAAATTAATATGCAAGTGGTTGAACACTCCACAGATACATGTACCCTTATTGTAGTTCTCAAGGAGATTCAGTGTGACACAAAATGTGGCATGGTTGGCCCTTTTGAATTATAGGTATATCTGATTTTTGCCAACTGAGTGGGCTGGAGACCATGGAAAAGTGTTTTGCTCAAGGACATGTTGCGCTGCCAAGTATTGAACTCACAACCTTACAATAGTGAGCTAAATACCCTAATCACTAAGCCACATGCCTTCATTAAATAAGTTATAATAATTTCCTAACTAGCCACTGACAGCCAAGATACTGGAGTAATGGCTTGAATGTTGAAGAGTTGATATTTTGGAAAAATACACTCTGCTCTCATTAGTAAAGTTCACTGCCAGTACCGCCTGACTGGCTTTTGTGCGGGTGACACGTAAAAGCACCCACTACACTCTCTGAGTGTTTGGCGTTAGGAAGGGCATCCAGCTGTAGAAACTCTGCCAAATCAGATTGGGGACTGGTGTTGTCATCCGGTTTCACCAGTCCTCTGTCAAATCGTCCAACCCATGCTAGCATGGAAAGCGGACATTAAACGATGATGATGATGATGATGAGTGTAGGCAGTAATAGTAGTGTATAGCTTCTGAGTGTTTCATTAGCTCAAAGTCAGAAGTGCAATTCCTATTCAGAGGGATGTTAGAGAATATATGGATTCTATTCACAGATAGTGATCAATCAGTGATGAGCTAGGTAAGGCTTCATAAGAGAAGTCATTACTCTTGAATGAAACTGTTTCCTATTACTCTCTACTGGCCCATTGGGAAATTTGAGCTCAGCAGTTAATCATATTGTTACTATATTTCTATTGGAATACACTGCCTTTGTTTTAATTAATTTTTTTTTAAATTGAAGAAGTATTTAGTGAAATAACTTTATCATTATTAAGCTGATGTATGAAGCATAAATTAACATGAAATTTTGATGGAATGTTTTAACATAAATCATTTTATAAACAAGAAGCTTGTATCTAAGAATCAGTGGTAGTCTTAGGTGGGTTCATAATAGAAGTGTTAAAGCAAACAATATTTGCCAATTATGTAACACCTGCACTACTTACTTAAGACCAACTGTGCCTCACAGTAATTTCCTATTTACAACTACAAAAGCTATATCATTAAAACTTAAATGTCTTTACAAAGCCTACAGCTACACATGAACATTTCAATTTTTCAGCCAGTAGGTTTGCAGTGTATTTCCTCAAATTCTTTTTTCAACATAACTACATCAAAGATATTCATATTTGCACTGTTGCAAGATTACATTACTTGATGCTGCGATATTTGATTGCTCTGGATGACCTTCAGCATCAGCTGGGTGCAGAAACTGACTTATGAACAACTCTTGGCCACCTTCCCTCTAGTCGACCAACAAAATAGCTGACTGGGAACTACCTGAGATCCTTAGAGTTGGGTGTCATTAGAGAGAAACTAACCCATGAGAGGACGAATGTCCTTCCAAAACCATGACTAAGAACCTGAAGGAGGACAGTGGCACTGCAACTATTGTTAGACTTAGGAGACTGATCATTGAACGGAATTTGGCACATCTTTGTTGTACCTAACACAAGTGCAAGTTGTAGATAACAGGTAATGATGAAGATGATGTAACATAAAAAAAAACTGGATCTTTGGATTTGCTTATACCACACTTCTGCCAATAATATCTATTAATTCTGCTCTAAGCATTACTTCTCATTGCAGTTGAGTTATATATGGATAAAACATTGCAAGTGAGAAGTGTAAACTATATGAAACCACCACACACACATATATATTTACACAATAAAAGCAATAAAAAAAAGTATAGTGAACTTGCCACGAGGGGTGAAAAATGCATCATGGAAAATTTGAAAGGAGAGAAATTATTGAGGAAACTGTAGGAGGATGTACATTAATATCTCTCCTTTCAAATTTTCTCTGAAGAAGCATACAGTCTGAAACGTACTTTCCACTCCTCACAGCAAGTTCCCTGTATTCTTTTTCTTGATTTTACGACATAATATAAGTCTTGCCAACTCAGATGAGCACCAGCCCCTTTGGAGTCTGATTGATAATATATGTATCAAATAAATCAAACAAATCAAAGCAAAGTTTAAAAAGTAAAAAGGGTTCCTATGTGAAAGTTAAACTAAGTGTAGAAAAACACTTCACACAATGCCCTGAGCATCCGGCAGTTCCTGGCCAAGAAGAACAACAGAAGATGGCAAGATGACTCCAGGAGCAGGAGGCCTTCAGCAACAGGATAGGTCAATGTTGAGCAATCAATCAGCAAGTCTACAAAGAGATCCTGTGGCATTTGCTTTGCTCAGTGTGCAAGAAATTAGAGTTGTGGCAGGATGAATTGTGGCTGCTTCACCACAACAATGCACTTGGCTCACAATGCCCTGAGCATCCAGCAGTTCCTGACCAAGAAGAACAATAGGAGATGGCAAGTTGACAAAGAAACAAGCATCATTCAAGAAGTGATCAAGAGTTTAGTAAGGCACCAATCAGTGTGATCAAAATATACTTACATTTCATTGCTTCCTGAAGGCATTTGATGGCTTCTCCACATTTGTCTTGAGCCAGCAGTGTTTCTCCATGATAGGTATGTGCCTATGTGGTAAATATTCGATGATGAGAACAAAAAAGACAATTTTTATTTTGCTAGTAAGGTAAAGGGTCTCATTTCTTCATATTATTATATGTATATTCATATATACCTATGTACATACACATATGAAACTTTCATTAGAATGACCTTAGATCAGTATAACTCGGTATCTAAAATTCAGTTTCCTTGTCAGTCTGTCAGACATCTCACTGAGCTTTTTATTCAGCCAATATTTGTATTGTTTAAGGTGACAAGCTGGTAGAATCGTTAGCACACCAGGTGAAATGCTTAGTGGCATTTTGTGTCTTCATGTTCTGAGTTCAAATTCTGCTGAGATTGACTTTGCCTTTCATCCTTTCTGAGTTGATAAAATAAGTACCAGTTAAGTACTGGGTCGTGTAATTGACGCACCCCTTCCTGTAATTGCTGGCCTTGTGCCAAAATTTGAAATCAATGTTTGTATTGTCTACACACTATTGAATTTATGCATAATTTCATCCAAACTCTCAAGTGAGGCTGTTTCATATATATTACTGCTATCTCAAAAGTTTTTCAACTTTAACTCTTACTTCCTAGTTGTAAACATCTGCAGTTCTTGAAAAGATTTTGCAGAGAGAACCAGATTATCATTACATTAGTGTTCTTAAGAATATTGGTTTCAAATTTTTGCATAAGGCCAACCCTTTTGTAGGAAGAGCTAAGTTAGTTACATCAAGCCCAGTGCTCAAACCTGAATATATCTTTAGAATCTTCACACATGAACTAAACTGTTCTTAGTTACTAATAGCTACATATCTCAGTGTCAATTCTACATGTGTCTATATATGCATATGTGAAAATATAAATATGAGTATAAAGACGTGTGTGTGTGTGTGTAAATATATGTATGTGTGAGTATATATCAATGCTGTCACTGTTTTTTAATGACCCTTTTTCATATTTGCATGGGTCAGACAGAATCAAAGTAGATTTTCTATGGATGTATACCTTTCCTGTCACCAACCTGTACCTATTTTCCAAGCAGAATGTTGGAAATGAATTACACTATATGTATGACAAAGACACTCATTTACAATTATCACGATGATGAAGGTTCCAGCTGATCCAATTAATGGAAATTAAACATGCAAGTAACTGAGCACTCTACAGACACATATTTCTCAGAAACAACATGACACAGAATGTGACAAGGCTGGTCCTTTGAAATACAAGTACTTCTCATTTTTGCCAGCTAAGTGGACAGGAGCAATGTGAGAATAAATTGTCTTGCTGAAGTTCACAACGCGCTGCCTGATATCGAACTCACGACCTTATGGTCGTGAGCAAAGTACCCTAACCACTAAGTCATGTGCCTTCACTGTGAATATGCATGTATGCATGTGTATGTGTGTACTTATATATACAAATGCAACACAGAAATATATGTACGAGGTCTGTTTGAAAAGTAACAGGACTGGGTGTGCTGTGAGCTATGAGCGAAAGAGGGATAAGTAGATTGTGTTATCATCTAACATGATATCTAGGGAGTATATAATGGTAACCTTAGCTTTCTGCAACCATTGAATATTTTTCACATGCTTTTGGTTGCGTCTCTTTTTCAGGTTGTTCAGCTATGAGTACTGAGGAAGGAACAATGAACACCTAGCAACAAATAAACCTGAAATTTTTGGTCCAGTTGGGGAAAACTCCATCACAAGCACTTGAAATACTTCAGCAAGTATATGGAGATAACACAATGTTGTGCACACGCTTTTGAGTGGCACAAAAGGTTCAAAGAGAGGTGCAAGAAGGTGGAAGATGACTCCAGGAGCAGGTCGACATTGAGCAAGTCTACAAAGAGATCCTGTAGCATTTGCTTTGCACAGTGTGCAAGAAATGAGAGTTGTGGTGGGATGAATTCTGACTGCTTCACCACAACAATGCACCTGTTCACAGCACCCTGAGCATCTGGCAGTTTCTGGTCAAGAAGAACATTGCTGTACTGGAGTAACCTCCCTATTCACCTGATCTTACTTCACATGACTTTTTATCTTTTCTCCAAGCTCAAGGGAATCATCAAGTGAACCCATTTTGTAAGCGTGAAAACCACCAAGAGGGCTGTAACAATGGAGCTGAGGGGCATCCCAGATGAATCCTTCCAGCAGCACACAGATGCATGGCAGAGAAGGATGGAAAAGTGCATTAGTCTCAAGGGGGAAACTTCAAAGGGGAAACGATGTAGTTTGTTGCTTGAAATTGAAATAAACTGTTTGTAACACCAGTCTTCATATATGTATGTTGGTACTGTTTTCCAACATCTCTTGAGTCATTCCTACCCACTCTTCTATAATGTGAGTTGCAATATAGCTCCTCTGCAGAAAGAAACTGGTTCTGTTCTGCCCTCTTCTCCCACACTTTAACCTTTCATCTTCTAGGTTAAAGCTGCCTTCCTCTCAACTGTAGCTCTACTTAGTCAAAGGGGATCTTCTTCTTTCAGGCTGCACAGAGACCTCATTACTGCTGGTACCACAAAAAAGCACCCAGTACATGCAGTAAAGCAGTTAATATTAGGAAGCCTACTCAGTAGTAGAAACTATGCCAAAATAGAATGGACCTAATGTATCCCTTCAAATAATTCAAGTCATGCCAGCATGAAACATGAACATTAACTGAACATGATGATGATAAATATATATATATATATATTTATTAATATTTCTAAATCTCTCGAAAGGAGACTATGGCAGCAGTACTGGATATTAATAGTTATCGCCAAGCTAACATGGCAGTCCAGGAAAATAGGACAAATGCTGCTGTTGATTAGCTCCAAGAGACCATTGTTTCTAGCTAGCTATGTAACACACAAACCTATGTCCATTACAACCTTCGAACAGGGGAGGTCAGCGGCTTCCCCTTGCTGGTTCAACATCTACAAATTAGTTTCAGGGTGATTGCCCTTTCTCAATGTGGAGTAGCTGAACCCAGCAGGCATCGCTGCTGACTGTCTGTTCGAAGGTTTATTTACCTACATTCAGTGGATAGTCTCCCATAGAGAGATTTAGAAATATTAATATTTCTATTTTTGAAAACCAGTGGATGTGTCCACTGAATATAGGTAAATAAACCTTCAAACAGACAGTCAGCTTGGCGATAACTATTAGAGTGTGTGTTTGTGTGCGAAGGAGTATATGGAAGTGAATGTTTGTCAACAAAGCTGGGGAGTTTGTTCCTAAATTGTTTTATTGTCTTACATGTGTTTCAGTGAAGATAATGTCCACATTATGCAACCCATGCTTGAATTGCATAATTTGGCCTTGATCTTCGCTGGAACATGTGTGATAACATAATTAAGTAATCTATGGACCACCTCTCCAGTTGAAATGTTTTCCTCTATATGTACTCTGCAACCTTTATCATTATGCAGACCAATGAAAGGAAATTTGGACTATATGAATTTGCATTGCAGTTTTCTCTTTTGATATAAAGGAATACACATGAAATTTTAAATACTGGTTATCATTATTTTAATATCCACTTTTCCATGCTTGCATGGAGAATTTGAGGCAGATTTTCTGTAGCTGGATGTCCTTCCTGTCACCAACTTTCACCTGTTTCCAAGTAAAGTAATATTTCCCCATGACTAGACAGGCTTTCATGGAAGATTGGAAATGAAGGACACCACATATATGATGGTGACAGTCCTTTACAACTATTACATGAAGTCAAGGCAAGAAGACTATAACACACACACATATATATTGCATGGAAAAATGTGAGCATGAAAATAATATTCTTAAGATTATAAGCATGAAAAAATATTGGACAAGTTATTACACCTGTATAAGTATAGGACAAGCTATTACTTTTAGTAAAGTAAAGAATAAGAAACTTTTTACTTAAAATATTGCAGCAAAGAATGCCAGTTCTTCTAATTTATCACTCTTTATAGTTCTCATCTTTTAAATTTATAGTACAAAACTGTTCTGCTAATTTGTAAGTTTGTCTAATTCATCACTTTTTTTCTGTATTTAAGGTAGCCAAATTCTACTTAAATAAGTATAGTGTTATTTGGAAACTATAATAAAATAAGTTTTAATATTCAAATTTTAATTTTATCTGCAATATTTTAAGTAAAAAGTTTCTTATTCTTTACTTTACTAGAAGTAATAGCTTGTCCTATACTTTTACAGGTGTATAATCTTAAGAATATTACTTTTCATGCTTGCATTTTCCATGTAATCCATAATTTTTCCAGGCATTGCTGTTATAAGATAATTAACAATGTGTCAATTAATAATTTAAGATTTTACCTTATAAAATACTGTAAGATAATATTTCAATTTTTCCATATAAGTGATGATAATATTTCAATTTTTTTCATGTTTAATTTAAATATATGTTGTGATTAAATTATTTGATATCACCCATCCACCAAATTAATAGCAGGGATTTTTACCATGTTGGTTGCACCATGGCTTACCAAAAGTTACAAACAACAAGACCCCAAAACCATCAGTTACCAGGCTCACCTTAAGTAACTTAATTTTTCAATATTAGGAGGTCACAAGAATTCATTCAAAAAAAAAAAAAATTCCAATGATTCCAGGATTGGGGGGAAGCCCCCCACCTCATTTTTTCTGAACCAAAATAAGGGATTTGCAGCATATTAGGAGGTCAGGGTACTTGATTCCATGCAAAAAATTTGATTTTTTGGTTTTTTTCTTAGTGAAAATCGTGCGAGTGTTAATATAGAAATTTACCATAATGTTGTTTTATTTAGCTTCAAATCAACCTAGATACTGCAAACCTATCATCAAAGACATTCCAGCCTTCAACAAATCATCTTTTTAGGGATAATCTAGGACATTACATACAATGGGCGTGTGAATTAGGTAGAGGGATACTTTGGCTGCTATTTTTAGTGTGTCAAGCGACCAGGTAGAGGGTCTTTCGTTGGTTTGATTGCGTGATGAGATTTTTTTTTCATCATCATCATCATCATTGTTTAACGTCCGCTTTCCATGCTAGCATGGGTTGGATAATTTGACTGAGGACTGGCAAACCAGATGGCTACACCAGGCTCCAATCTAATTTGGCAGAGTTTTGACAGCTGGATGCCCTTCCTAATGCCAACCACTCTGAGAGTGTAGTGGGTGCTTTTACATGTAATATGTATATATATCATCGGCAGAAGTTAGAGAGTAGGTCAAAAGTTGAGAGTTTCGTGTATTGGCACTTATCAAACACAAATTTGGCCATTGTCACTCTGTAACTTCTGACGAAATAACTTCTAAAATACAAAATTTTGTCAAAAATGTTAAGAGTAAATCCTGTTCTATGTGACACATTCTACCAGTATCGTAAGTCTGAAAGTGTTTAGTTAAGAAAAAATTAATCAAATAATCTGTATGTCAAAGTCAACCTCGGTGAAATTTGAACTCAAAACCTCAAAGACAGACGAAATACTGCTATGCATTTCACCCAGCGTACTACCATTTCTGCAAGCTCGCCGCCTTAGAATGTAAACATTCATTTCAGAAATACATTCTTTATTCTTATTGCTTAGGTGTTACTTCTTACTCTCTCACTTACTGACATTAAATTTCATAAAATTTTACCTCATAACTGTTTTTCTACTAATTTTTGTTCAATGCGACTAACTATTCTGAAATCCTCATGCATTTTTCTATCATTCAAGCCTTAAAAAGTATACTTTTAATTTAAAACTAAAAAATTATGTTAATTGAAGATGAATATCTGCCTTACTGCCACTTAAGGTCTGACATATTTTGATGTAACTTTTTTTCTGCTGAACCAAATCTCAAACTAGTTATGCCAAAGTGTAGCTGAGGAGGTCTACTTTTTAAAACTATTAACAGTTTGCCATTTATTCGAGAACTGAATTAGTGGTGAAGCTTGGAAGCTGCTGCAATTGACGAAATGATGGACTTAAGAATATATTCAATCACTACTGTGGTTGAATGATATGCACACACAATAGGCTTCTTTCAGTTTCTGTCTACCAAATAAACTGCAAGGCTTTGGCTGGCCTGGGTTTATAGTAACAAGACATTGCCCACGGTACCACACAGTAAGACTGAACCCAAGACTATGTGTTTGGGTAGCAAACTTCTCACCACACAGCCATGCATGAGCCTATATCTCAGGTAATTTAAATTTAAATCCCCTATACACTTATAACTACCTATTTACAAGTTTACATGTGAGATATACTTACATAGGCTGTATAGAAATCTTTCTTTAGTTGGAAGTATTTTCTCCATTTGTTAACTACTTCAGCATCTAAACTGGAAAGCGTATCATCTGAAAATAATTAGATGAAGATATTAATTAAAAACATATTTGTAATAGATAGAATAATTTCTTGCATGGACATATGAACATGGTCAGAAATGTTATGGGTAGAATTAGTCAATTATATTGGTTACAATATTTGACTGGTGCTAAGACAGTGAGCTGGCAGAAGTATTACTGTGCCATGTTCTGAGCTCAAATTCTGTCAAGGTTGACTTTGCCTTTCATCGTTTCAAGGTACATAAAATAAGCACCAGTTGAGCACGGGAGTTGATGTAATCGACTTATCCCCACTCCCAAAATTGCTGGCCTTGTGCCGAAATTTGAAATCAATATTTGACTAGTACTTTATTTCATCAACCCCAAAGGAAATAATAAAAATAAAATGCTTCTCCTTTATTTATCTTTGGTGACTGTAGCTTAACAGAGGGAATTGATGTCATCAGACAGTGTCCAGTGAACATTAGGTATTGCGACCCTGAACCAAAGTACCATTCCATTGATTGTTTTTTAGTGAGAGTTTTTCCCTGCTCAGTCACTATGGAGAATGATTACAGCCAATGGAATTAGAGTGACCAAGAGAGAACAAGGTTGCTGTGTGTATGCTGGGAGAGAAGCAGTCTTTTGGTGATTGTAAAACTGGAACTGAGGAAGAGAAGAGGAGCAGTAATTTGGTCACCACTGTCATCCCATCAATAGGAGGGCGTTAGAATTCAGGGCTGAAGGAATACAATAATCATTGGACACCCTCTGATGACATCAATTCCTCCAGCTCAAAGCTACATTCACAATAGGTGAATGTAGCTTAAAGCTTTAAAATGTAGTCAATCTAATAATAATAATGCTTTCAAATTTTGGCACAAGACCAGCAACTTCGAAGGAGGGGTAAGTCAATTACATCAACCCTAGTACTCAACCAGTACTTATTTTACTGATGAAAGATAAAGTCTGCTTTGGTGGAATTTGAACTCAGGACGTAATGATAGATGAAATGCTGCTAAGCATTTTGCCTGGCATGCTAACAATTCTGCCAACTTGCTGCCTAAGTAGTAGTAGTAGCAGTAGTAATAATCTTTTCTACTAAAGGCACAAGGCCTGAAATTTTGGGGGAGGGGACAAGTTGACCCCAGTGTTTCACTGGTACTTAATTTATTGACTGCGATAGGATGAAAGGCAAAGTCGATCTTGGTGGAATTTGAACTCAGAATGTAAAGCCAGATGAAATGTCGCTAAGCATTTTGCCTGGCATGCTAATGATTCTGCCAATTTGCTGCATAAGTAGTAGTAGTAAGAAGGCATCATCATCATTATCACCACCCTGTTAGACATCAAAAACACCAATCTGAAACAGGAAATAGAAAGTGACCTACTGCCAGGTACTTAAACCACCTACCAATCACTTTCTAGGCAACTGTATTACCAATTAAAGTCAACCTCAGTGGAATTTAAATTCAGAACATAAAGATGGATGAAATGCTGCTAAGCATTTTGCCCAGCATGCTAACGATTCTGCCAGCTTGCCACCTTTTACAAAACTATAGTAATGAAACATAATCAAGTAATGAATTAAAACTCAGAATGCCATCATCCTCATTTACTTTTTCCTTAAAGTTGGTTTTATAGTTACAGTTGAGTATTAAAATTCTAGCTGCAATTGCTCTCACATCAGGCCTAGTAATAAGTTAATAAAGGAAATCTTCAGAAAATGTCCATAAATCATTTCAATGTTGTTATGATACAAGGAAGTCTCATGCATCTGAGACAACATTTTTCAACAAGTGTAAGTTAATCATAACAAGAAAATAAAAACTAAAAAAAAATATATATTATTTTCATACGTCCTCATAACTGAAATACCAAAAGAAATTAATTATAAGGATTAACTGTAATTACACGGAATTATGTGGAAAATTATACATACCAGCTTTTGTGTAGAGCTGTGCAGTTTCATATGTTAATGCAGCAATTAAACTGGCACTATGTTTAAGTTCAATAGCTCGTGCTGTGGTCACTGTAAAAAGATGATAAACATATGCATGTGTATATATTACCATCAACACCATAATATTTATACATATGCACACACACACACATACACATGTTGTTTAATATCAGAAGAAAGAAAAAGGTGTACTCAAAACTAGTTGTAGAGGATATGGATTTTTTTATAAAAACTGAAGCAGAGAATTTGTCTTGTGACATGAGTTTCATGCCATTGCAATCTTCAGGAAAAACTATTATAACTTGGTTGGTAGTGCATGTTTATATATGTATGTTTGTATACATATATCCAATTTCCCATGCTTGCATGAGGTCATTGCAATTTATTAAGGCAAATTCACCAACCCTCACTTGTTCCCAGGAAAAGTAATAAGATTTCCTCCTGTCTGTCCTGACATACTTTCATGGATGACTGGAAAGAAAGGACATTACTTGTATGACAGTAACACTTGTTTACAACAACCACGTGATGTCAAGATAAGAAAGCACTAACAGACATCCACAGCTATGCACACACACACAGGTATACAGCCATCTTTCAGTTTCCAGCTACAAAATCCACTCATAAGACTTTGATCAGTTTGGGGCTATAGTACAAAACACTTGCCCAAGGTACCAAACAATTCAAGACTATATGGTTGGGAAGCAAACTCTTCAACTACACACTCGCACCTGCACAGATATCATCATCATCATCATCATTTAACGTCCATTTTCCATGCCGGTATGGGTTGGACAGTTTAACAGGACTGCGCCAGATTTCACTGTCTGTTTTGGCAAGGTATTTACAGCTGGGTGTCCTTCCTAATGCCAATCATCTTACAGAGTGGACATATATACATGGTCTGATCAATAAGTATCTGGACTGTTGAGATAGTAACGAAGCTCAAACACAGAGAGTGAAGTCACTTGGCATAGACTGAACATCACTAAGTTTCAACATTCTAGCTCACTTCCACTGTTAGTGCTTAGATGGAAGATGTGTAGAGTGTGATCGTCACATTAACTGTAACAGAGGAAGTTGAGCAGAGAATCCGCATCAAATTTTGCCAAAAGCTTGGTGATACCTAATCAGTTTTCAAAAAGTTTTCATCTTTCTCGGCACAATCAAGATCTTGCGCAACTGAAACCCGAGTGTCTTTTTTGGTCAGCTGAAAGCAGTTTTGGCACAAACTTGGCAGACACGCATCTCAGACCTAAATCTTCAGTGATAATGAATTGAACTGAACTATAATTAATCTGCACATCATCTGATAAATCACAGTTGGTGATTCAACAAATTCCCCTCACAGTTGCATGCACATCTGCGATGTTTTTCTCAGTTCTGCTGGTTGTGGGTCTCCCAGAACGTTCGTCAATATTGACATTTTTTCAGCGATCTTGGAAATGTCTGAACCACTCGTACACTTGTGTGCAGTTCATACACTCCTCTCTATACACTTTCTGCAACTTTGCATAGGCCTCTGAGCAGGTATCACCATGACAACTTTTTCTGTCATGGTCAATGCGACGATCACATACTACACACCTTCCTTCCAAACACTCCTGTAAATAGTAGAAGTGAGCTAGAATATTAAAACTTAGTGTGCAAGCACAGCAGTGTTCAAAGTCACTCTGTGCCATGTGGCTTGACTGCATGTTTTAGCTTCTTTACCATGGCAACAAACCGGATACTTACAGATCAGACCTCATATATATATATATATATATATATATATATATATATATATATATATATATATATATATATATATATACACATATCAATATAAAGTATAATTCTATAATATAAATATACATTATACATACACATACACACACACATATGTATGTGTATGTGTATATATATACACATACACACACCTATATACAAATGCAAAAGTAAGTTGAAGGAAATTTGAAATAAGGACATTAAGATTGATACAAGAACCATAAACCTCAGAGTGTTGCTCTTAAAAATATACAATTTTCTTTTGCTTTTGTAAATAAATATTTGAATTTGTTACCTTCTTGAGCTTCGGCAGTAGATTGGTAAATGAAAGCATCAAGAACACGAACATCCAAATCAGTACCACTATCAATGTCTACAAGTCTTGCACACAAGTCATTCTTTGAAGAAAAAAAAAGTTCATTATTCAGTAGATGAAGGGATAAAATATATAAGGAACATTTGTTAATGATAGCTAATTTTAAGCTGGTTTTATAGAAATGTAATTAGGATTTTTTTTTTAAAGCCTGGTACTTACAAGGGTGTGCTGAAAAGTTCCTGGCTTTAAGGGTAATGCAAAAGGCTTGGTTGGAACCCCAACCTTCTGAGTTCTTTTACAGGGCTTAGAAAAACTGAATACAATAAGTATGTGAATCTGAGAGGGGAATATGTTTAATAAAATCATAATTAACTAATCCTCCTGTATTTTTTTAATTCAAAGTCAGGAACTTTTCAGCACTCCCTCATTTTCTACCAGTCTTTTTTCACTTGAACTGCTAAGATAGAGGGATGTAAACACATCAATACCAGCTGTCAAGTGGTGGTGGGGTACAGACACACACACATATATACAACAGGCTTCTTCTGTCTACCAAATCCACTCACAAGGCTTTAGTTGGCCCAAGGCTATAGTAGAAGACACCTGCCCAAGGTGTCACATGTTGATATTCTTTAACTATTCTTCAGAATATATATTTTCCTTCTTGTCAAATAAAAATCATAAGAATCTCCTTTTATTTTTGCTGAACTACTGGGATGATCTCCATCCTGAGATGAAATCAGCAAACTATATCCAACAAATGAAGAAATGAATAACTAACAAAAAAATGTACCTATTATGAAAGATAACCTTGCAATTTAAACATTAACTTAAAATCACCAAAATAAAATGAATTAATTAAAGAAACAAGAATAAAATATAATTCCAGGTCCTTTTTCTTCACTTGGTTAAATTATTGCGAGAGATCTCTATGTGATTGGTCAACCTGCTAAAAATAGCAATCAAATCTCTCCCAAATCCTATTCTGTTTTAAATACACTCATAAGATATTGTACTCCTAGACACTAGCATGTCTAAGATGTGATAGTCACAGTTGGAAAGCCTTTGGTCCTAGACCTGCTGTATCAGGACATGTCTTAGGCTAAACAACAACCATTGTAAGTTTTGCAGTTGAAAGAACACTTACCTTCACATATGTAAACATGCCAGCAGCAATACGAAGACATCTATGAACTTCCTTTGCTTCGTCCATGCCCATGCTGCAG
This sequence comes from Octopus bimaculoides, assembly GCF_001194135.2. Classification (NCBI taxonomy): domain Eukaryota; kingdom Metazoa; phylum Mollusca; class Cephalopoda; order Octopoda; family Octopodidae; genus Octopus; species Octopus bimaculoides. Next base: position 42,319,496 of record NC_068991.1, on the reverse strand, counting down.
CACAAGACAGAACATGGTAAGTAAAAAAACACAACAAATGCAGATTTAATGTGAGGGATTTCTTTAGTTACTTAGAAACACCTTTGACTGCAAACACTTAAAGAGTGCTTTATAACCTTTCTTACTTCAGTTCTCACTGAAAAATCATCATCATTTAACATTTGTTTGCCATGCAGGCATGGGTTGGACAGCTTGATGGGAGCTGATAAGGCCAGGGACCACACTAAGTTCCATAGTCGTTTTTGGTTTGGTTTCTACAGCTGGATACCCTTCCTAATGTCAACCACTTTACAGTGTACCAGGTGCTTTTTATGTGGCACTATCACCAGTGCATTTTATGTGGCACCATTACCAGTGCTTTTTATGTAGCACCATTACCAGTGCTTTTCAAGTGACACCATCACCAGTGCTTTTCATGTGGCACCATTACCAGTGCTTTTTATGTGGCATCATCACCAGTGCTTTTTATGTGGCACCATCACCAGTGCTTTTAATGTTGTACCAGCACCAGTGATTTTAACATGGTACCAGCACCAGTGATTTTAATGTGGCATCAGCACCAGTGCTTTTTATGTGACACCAGCATCAGTACTTTTTTACGTGGCACCAGCCTCAGTGCTTTTTACATGTCACCTTGGTTTGTACAGTATTAAGATATAGTAAGAACATTTACAGATATTCTTAATGCTAGCAAACACTCAGCCATTTACAAAAAAGGCAACATAGAATGAAGACACACACATGTACATACATACATACTCATACACACACACGTGTGTGTGTGTGTGTGTGTGTGTGTATTATTCATACACACACACACACAGGGTGGGGTGATTGTGCATGTATTCACTTTATGGATATTTGAGTTTTGAGTTTACAAACAAGAGGGAAAAAGTAGTCAGTGCAAAAGTAGAGAGGAAATACTTATTATAGTACTGACATTACTTTCTGTTACTATCCACAGTATCATGTATGCTGCTATTCAGTAGCATAGCTGAAAATGAGTGTAACAGAGAGTAGACTCAGGTTTACAAAGTGTGTGTGTATGTATGTATACACACACATATATATATGCATGTACGGGGGAGTGCTGAAAAATTCCTCACTTTGGATAAAAGAAAATACAGGAGGATCACTTAATTATGATTTTATTCAATATATCCCCCTCTCAGATTCACACACTTATCTGTCCAGTGCTGACCTCTGTCAGATTCCCAGATGTGTTTCTAGCTCTTTAGCCATTATCAATGGGAAATAATGAAGAGAAGTAACTTTGAGCATGCATGCACACACACACCATCCCTTTGTGTGTGTATGTCTATGGATTAAATAATTCAAGCATTCAAGAAAGAGAGAGGAGTTAATAACACCACCAAAAGTTTGACTTACTTATCACGGGCTGCCAACTTTGCAGCATGTTTGGTAAACCAGAGAGCAACATTGACAACCATTGAAGCATGTTCGAAAATTGCATCTTTCTGTACTCTGAAAAAATTCAAACAATGTAAACTATGAAAGTCAATTATTTTGAGCATATGTATGTGTTTACTTGTGTGTGTGAGTGTGTGTAGTGGGGTGGGGGGTACAAGAATTAATGCACATGGGATTAAACAAATTTAAATAGTCTAACAGAGGAAGGCTTTCTTTTAACACATTCTTTGACTGAAACAGAAACGTAACTGAGGTTTCAGCAGTTGCTAAATATTCACTTAGAATTGTTAGTGCTTGGGTGAAGGTGGAGTGGGGAAACATGAGCAAGAAAGTTAACATCAGATATAATTTGGGGGAATTGATTAATATAGGGGTTGAACAGTGAGATACAGCAAAAAGGGGATAGGAGAAAGAGAATTTAAGTTAGTCAGGAGGATAGAGGCACCAACCATGTCCTTTGCAGGTCCACCTAAACTGATAAGATTGATGCAGCTGATACCCAGTTAAACAACTAGATTAATGTACACAGAAAAAAAAACATGGTAAATGACAGAGAAAAAAGAAAACTGGTCCAAATACTTGTAACACACTGAACTCTACTAAAAATACCCAAAGAAAAGGCAGTTGTATTAAATGTAAAACAGGTTCATGGTGTGTTATTGTGGGACCAACTATAGAAAGGTTATCAAGCTAAGAAGAAAATTTGCATGGAGAGACAAGGATGTGTAACAAGGATGAAGTTCATCAACATTTAAAAAGAATATTTTAGAACTTTGGTTTTATCTTCAGTTCTTAGCAGGTTGAAGGCTGAGTTTTTCACAGAAGAAATCCATCTTGTTTTTCTGAATGCAGTAGGCAGAAGTGTTATAGAGCTGGTGAGATCACAGGAGCAAGAATTTCATTGATAGAGGTGAAAGAGACAGAGAAAGGACATAGTTAAATAACGGACCAGGATGTGTGACTAGTTTTATCTACATGATTTTGATATATATATATATCAACACACAAAAAAAAATCTGATATATAAAAGCCTATAAGGAAATATTTGATTCTTTCTCTTTCTTCCTTCTGCTACCTAGCTGCTCTGCTCACTTTATGTAAGTATATGTGTGTGTGTGTGTGTGTGTGTGTGTGTGAGAGTGTGTGTGTGCATGCATGCATATGTGAATGTGTGAGCAATAGGACAATAGCTGTCTGGGTTAGAGAAATTGCTCTTCTTGAGAATGTGTATATGTTGAATCTTCCCAATGGTCACGATATGTCTCTGTAAAGAGAAAGAACTATCTCTGGGATGCATTATTAGATGGTAAGGGAAGAAACATTTTCAATTCAGTTGCCTAGGAAGCAGACCGCCTTAACTGAACTGCCATTACCCATTGAAGCATAAGACGTATTTTAAAGCACCTCAGATATATTACACAAATATGACAGAAGCTAAGAGCTTCAGCTATACTGAAATTAAAATTCTATTAAAATACTGTGCTCTTTTAACCAGTAGCAACACTTACAATAACAATAAAAAAGATCACTTTATTATTGTCACAAGAGTGAAGGATGAGAGTATGATAAAAACAATAATAATTCAAAGGAAAGAGAAATATATACAAAACAAGAAAAAATTGAAACAGAATTAATAAAAAATAACTTACACGGGTATCTTCCCTTTGAGTGTGTTTGTCCATTTAAAGTAGATAGCTTTTTGCAGCTTGTTTTCAGATTGGCCTTCATAGTTCTGATAAAGACCTTGCAAGAAGGCAAAATATTCAGTGTATGCTTTGATAATTGTTGTCTTATCATGGCCAGGATCAGTGAGAAGATCCAGTAAATTATTCCTGGTCATTCGTAAATCACTGAAATATAACATGCTAGAATTAGCTGAAAGAAATGCCAAGTGAGTAAAATTTGAAAAGTAATGGTTACTATATGACATACTTGATTGGCATCAACACCCCCAACTCATTAAACATATAACACAGTCTTTGATATTACAACTTCATTCTTGTAGAACTAACTGTCATTTAGTTTGTTTTCCTTCCAATCACAAACTTTCCTCTTGCTTCTGATTTAGGTACAAGGTAAGTAATATTAAAGGAAGAGGTTAATTGACACCATCAACTCCAGAATTTGACTAGTACTTTATTTTATCAACCCAGAAAAATGAAAGGCAAAGTTGACCACAGTGGGATTTGAACCCAGAATGCAAAAGCTCGAATAGGTGCTACAAAGCAATTTTTCTGATGCTCAAATAATTCTGTTAGCTCACTGTCTTCCTTTACAAACACCAGTAAAATATTCAAAGGTGACAAATTACAAAAACTAAACTGTTGCTCCAACAATGTATAAAACTTTAAAACTCTGTAATAAACATTCCGCTGAGCTTTTATCTTTTCAGAAGCATTTTTTCTGGAAGTCCTTCCTGGTACATCTATTCCTTTATGAGCAAGAATTCAAATTGAATGTTAACTGAATCAACTTTTTGCTTCCATATTGTTAGAATACACTGCTTTTGTTTCAAATAACGAAGAATTTATTGAAATAGCTTTACTGTTGTTATTATGTTGGTGTTTGGAACATAAATTAACAATTAAATTTTGATGGAAGGTTTTGACTTAAATCATTTTAAAACAAGAAAACTAAGGAGAGTTGGTATTAAAAAGATTGTTACTTCTCCTAACAGTGATAAATGCTGTAATATAGGAGGAAATTCTAGGCAACCCAACTTAGCCCTTAGATACTGTTAGCAATGTATGCTCCATTGCAAGCATTTAACCAGGGCTTCAACCATAAAGAAATTGTTCAGCATATGATATTCTTTTAATAAAAGGGATCATCTACACTGTTCTTCATCCGCTGACTAGTTTATAAAAAAAGCAATTCAAGTTCAATTCTAGTTCGAAGATATTTCACTTACTCTGCAGATACTTTTGGAAAAACTATGAATGTGATGACTCACATTTCCTCACCCCTAAAGTCAATGACATAGACCATCTTTCAGCTGATGTATTTAACAACAGAATGCCAAACAATTGATTTTATTTATATCAATACAGTATTGATAGAATATATGTCTTTTAATTTATAACCAAATATAGCCCTGGAAAAACTATGCACTCTCTCTCTCTCTACTCAACAAAACCATTTATTGTTGTCATTGTTATTATTATTATCATTAAGGTGGTAAGCTGGTAGAATCGTCAGCACACCGGGCAAAATAGCAGCATTTCATCAGTCTTCACATTCTGAGTTCAAATTCTGCTGAGGTCAACTTTGCCTTTCATCCTTTCAGGGTCAATAAAATAAGTACCAGTTGAGTACTGGGGTCGATGTAATTTACTATCCCCCTCCCCACAAATTCCAGGCCCATTGCCTTTAGTAGAAAAGATTATCATTATTATGGTAAGTAAAAAGAGACCATTTTGGAATCAACTGTAATTACCCTCACATGACAAGTTGTGTTTTTCTTTTATTTACTTAGCTGTCATTAGGTCATTAGTCTAAATACTTGGTAGCTAAGCACATTTCACTAATTAGTACCATGGAGACAGCCTCATTACCACTCTCTGCTATTGACTACACTTTAATAGAAGGACGCATATATGCTAAAACTATTGGAGACCATAAACACTGCCTGGTAAACAGCAAGAACTTGTTTTGGTAATTAACACCTCTATATCATGAAGAGATGTAGCTTCACAGTTGTAGTAAAGGTAACTGATCTAGATAGTTGGGAAGAAGGGTATCAAATTGATGAACCTCCTTGATAAAGATAGAAGAAAGAGTTAGCACAGCTGATTCAGAAAAGTTTTAGCTGAGAAGCAGTTTGGACTTGTATGAGGATAAAGTTCTATTGATGCTGTCTTAAGGAGACAACTATAAGCAAGCTCTAAGCTAAAAACAAGCCACTTGACCTCACATTTAGTGATCTGGAGATAGTCTTTGTCCAAAGTACAATGCACTGTAGTCTGATGGTCATTAAAAACACAGAGTGCAAGGTATGTACAGGGGAATATCTGCAAGGTGAATATTTTCAATAACTTTAGCAAACAATTTGGCATATACATAGGTGTCCATCTGGGCTGGATTCTGAGTTTCTTCTTTCTTATTGTAATTCTCCAAACCATATTAAAAGAAACCTTTATGGAAGTGTCATCCATAGCAGAGAGTGGTAATCAGGCTGTCTCCATGGTACTAATTAGTGGAATGTGCTTAACTACCAAGTTTCAAGACTAATGAACTAATGACAGATAAGCAAATAAATAAAAAATCACAACTCATCATATGAGGGCAATTACAGTTGATTCCAGAATGATTTGGCAAAGCAAAAAGTGCTTGAACAATTAGCTGGTAGGTGGGATCAAAAATCTCTGCATGGCAAATATGTGACCTGTAGCAAACAAGCTGATGTAGAACAGAAATACACTCATCAGTGGCTACAGAGCTCAGCGCTAAAAGCAGAGAGCGAAGGCTTTATTTTAGCTACTCAAGATCAGAGCTTATTGACTTGGAACTACTAAGCCAATGTGATGAAAAATGGAGTAAACCCAAAGTGCCGATACTGCAATGATGAGATTGAAACAGTGGATCACCTAATCTCTGAGTGTAAGGTTTTAGCACTGGTAGAGTATAAATTAAGCCATGACAGAGTTGGCCAATAACTACACTGGTTAATGCCAGCATTATGAAATCAAAACTGCTGACAAATGGTACAAGCACCACCCTGAGACTGTAACCAAGGGAGAAAGTGTAACAATTCTTTGGGACTTTCCAGCACATACAGACCAGACCTTCTCCTTTTTTTTCTATCACATGACTTTGTAAATGAACAATCTGGTCTCTTTATTTTAATGGCCTACCAATGTATACAGTGAGTTTCTTTGCCCTAGGTGTTGGGAAGACATCCGGCAAGAAATGGAAGCAACATTGAAAGAAGAGGATAATAATAATGGTTCCAAATTAAAAGATGTTCAGGGTTGGTGGTCTGTAGGAATTTCTCTATGCTGACCACCTAGTCCCAATAGATGAATCAGTCAAAGAATTAGAGGAAGAGTTCCATATGTGGAGGCAAAACCTAGAATCAAGGAATCTAAAAGTAAACTCAGCAAAGACAAAAGTCTTAACCAGTAAGAAAAGATATAAAATCCTACTGTCATTTGGGAAGTGGCCATGTTTGACATGCAGAAAAGAAAAAAGTAAAAATTCTTTGTGTGTCATGGAAGGGATGACAAAGAACTGAGATGACTGGCAATTTGCAGTGCTCAAGAAGACCCATTCAACTTCATGAAAGTGAGGTCCTAAAAATGTATATCTATATACACACAGTAGAACTTGCACCCAATCTGTCCCAGTCAAACTTTTCTCACCTTTCATTTCAACACCCATCCCTCTAGTCTTCTAATTAGAACACTATTCAGCTGTTGTAATCTTATGAGACCAAAGGTAATGGGTAAAGACCCCCTTCAGTCATGAAAGACCATGAGATTGCACTTAGAAAGTTACCCTCCAAGGCACAAGTTTGGGTAAGGTTGTTTATGGAAGACCAGCAATCGCCCATGCATACCAGCCTCCCCTCTTCATGCCACCGATGTTAACCAAGGGAAAGGCTGATACAGCTTGGCACCAGTGACATCACAACTCATTTCTACAGCTGAGTGAATTGGAGCAACATGACATAAAGTGTCTTCCTCAAGAACATAACACACAGCCCAATCCAGGAATTGAACTCACTACCTAATGACTGTGAACCCGACGCTCTAATGACTGAGCCATGTGCTTTCACATGCTATGACCATGAGAGCAGAATATGCATATACTTTGTCCTTCTTACTCCCACACCCGCTGAAACCACTTCCTTTTAAAATTCATGCCTCATTCTCAGTATCACCCCTTCCTATTAATTTCTACTAATCACCCTTTCTTATATCTCCAACTTTCTCTTTCTCTCGTGTGAACTACATCTATCTTAGGCCTGCCATACCTTATCTTTAGCACTCCACTCTTATCTGCTATCATTCTCATCATCTTTTCAGATGTTGTCAACTTCTGTCCCCCAATCACTAAGGCTTCCTTTTCCCCTACATACCTCTGACATCCATCTCATAGAGAAGACCAAAGCCAAACTGCAGAAGATGCCAGTCTGTAAGCTATCTATGAGACGAGAATGGGTTCTCTACCAAGAACAGGCTGAAACAATAGGCTGAATAGATGCAAGATGAGAAAAAAGTTGAATTTATTTTTAGTAATGCTGGATGTAAGTTACATGCAAAGAAAATGTCAAAATATGGAAACAATAGCTGTTAGTTAATCTTTCAAATTTTCAAGTGAGTGGTGTCTGAGATTCTACAAAAAAACCTTCTTTATATCAGAAGTTTTCCTCTGATTGTGCATTTTCATAGTTTTATAATAAAAACTAAAAAGCAGAATGATTTTGAAGCAAGTTAGATTGGAAACATAAAACACTCATTTTTTGACATGACATACTGGATATAATAATAAACAAAATTGTCTATTTTAGAACAACAGGACATTAGAAAAAAACAGTTTACTGGATTTTAAAATGATTACTTATGAGCAATAATCTTTCTCTTAACCTGTGCTATAGCTTTTCCTCAATAGCTTTTAAGCAAACATTAGTAATAACAGGAACCATGCTGGTTTTAGTATTTGCTTTATGTTTTGTGTTTTAAAATTTACTGAGTATTATACTAGTTTGTAAAAATTTTTCAATAAGTATCAGTTTACTCAGAGGCCACATTATATAACAGGACAAAGTATATTTTTGATTCTTAGGTACAAAAATATAGGGTTACATTATATTTAAAATCACATTGCACTGAAGTAAATACCATATAGTTCCATATTTAAGAGATGAGGAATTATTTACATTATTTACATTTGACGGATATTTGTCCTCATCTTGTTTGCTGTTAACACAACGTTTCGGCTGATATACCCTCCAGCCTTCGTCAGGTGTCTTGGAGAAATTTCGAACCTGGGTTCTCATTCCTAACGATGTTACTATTATTATATTATTATTATATTATTATTATTATTATTATTATTATTATTAATCAGGTCGCTGCCGTGAATCGAACTCGGAATCTTGGGGTTAGTAGCCCGCGCTCTTAATCACTACGCCATATGCCCATGGGCAATTATGGAGTGAATTTTAGGGCTT
>NC_068991.1:42302235-42310423 GCF_001194135.2 Octopus bimaculoides | reverse complement strand
TGGTTTCATCCTCTCTTTTCTTCATAATTGGAGTAGATAGTATGTTCTTGGGGTAGTTGTTTCTTAATAGATTGTTACTGAGCTTGATCATTTCTTCGTGGTGGGTATCACGATCGCTACTTATATTCTTTGCTCGATGTTTTAGGCACTGAGCAATTCCTCTCTTTACACTGTATGGAAGGTGGGAATTGAAGTTAAGGTATCGTCCAGTGAAGGTTGGCTTGCGATATACGGATGTCCTGAATCCATACTCGGTGCGTGTTATTAATACGTCCAGGAATGCCAGCTGATTGTTCTGTTCCTTTTCCATGGTGAACTGTATGGATGGATATAATAATATATAATAATAATATAATAGTAACATCGTTAGGAATGAGAACCCAGGTTCGAAATTTCCCCAAGACACCTGACGAAGGCTGGAGGGTATATCAGCCAAAACGTTGTGTTAACAACAAACAAGATGAGGACAAATATCCGTCAAATGTAAATAATGTAAATACCATATGTATTATATAATTTGTGTGCGTGTCCATTCATTCATATATTCATTTGTTTGTATGTATACTTTCCCATGCTAGCCTGACTTAGATGAATATGTAACTGAGGCATTGTTTTAGAGATGGATGCTCTTCCTTGCAACAACTGACAATAGTGCTGCTACACTAGCCATTGGGCATAGCACCTTCTTGTACAACCTAATTATGTATATGGTCAGCTTGGCCACATCTTATTCTGACAGATATTTTAAGCATCTCAGCAGATTCCTGATGGGCCAGGGGGCTTTCCCTACCTTCATATCTTAAATAGTTTTATCATACTGCTGATACCTCTGTTGGGTCCTCGTTAGGAAGACTCTTTTTCCCATGCATTCTCCACATATAGTATCCTTTCATAGAAGCGCTTCAATGACTCTTTCTTTTCAGAATCACTAAATATAAGTAGACCATTATACATCAATACACACTTCTTACCCACAACATCTTGTTTCTTTCTGATACACGGTCATGCAATCCAGAACACCTCATACCACTGAGACTCACACTGTAGATCTGCTAACTCTAACTTTCTGCTTCTCCCTTTGCTAGGAACACCTGTCAATTAACTTCTCTTCTAGCTACCTGATATGATTTTTTGTTGCCTTCAATTTTCCAGTTTTTCCAAAGCTGATTCTTCACTTTAATGGCTGTCTAACTTCACTGTTCCACCGCTATGTCATCCTTGGTCTAACTGAAACTTTGCACCAGCCTTAGATTTGGTCTGTTGCTATCACTAAGTGTTTCCAAAGGAACATTTCCTATATGTTATACATCTCTATCATCTCCTTTCCTTCAAATGTTTCAACAATACTTCTCCAAATTTTTGACCCTCCAATTCGATTTATAAGCTTCCATAACTTCTCCAGATTGGATTATGTCTGTGAGCTCTAATTCTGAAGTCATTAGCAACTAACCTATGTTGGGTTTTACATACTTTGCATTTACAAATCCCATTTTCTGGTCAGAATGTAGTTAATTTGATAGGTGATCAGGTGACTAACTGGTTTTTTGAAATTACTGTTGCACATCATGAGGTCATTTATATTGCATAATTCCAAGAACTCTGTTCCCCACTGATCTCTAGGACCAAAGCCATAGCCTTCATGTACATCAGAGAAATCATCAAGTTGTTGCCCAACATGTCCATTGAAGGCACCAGCCATGAAGAAAGTTCTGTAAAAGGGCTTTTATAAAACAGTCCTTTTATTCAACTACCAGTCCCAAATGAGGAGCATATGCATAGAGATAAATGTTGCTGTCACATTTTCCAAGTCTAGTCTATGCTTAAATTATCCTGTCTCATACTCTAATTACCTTGATCACCTTACACACACACACACACACACACGGTACTGATGATAGCCAAGTGTTAGAAATGCATTCACCATTTATGGGACGGTGCTATGAAATGACTGTTGGTTTTTTTTTATAACACCTATTGCCTGAAGCAAATTTTTTTCTTGATGGCAAACAGCAGTGGATACATATTTTACAGATCAAATATATCCCAAAAGTATTTCATCTAATCTATATATGGAAGCAATGGATATAGGGAGAAAAACAAGAAGGGTACATGGTTCCTAGAGTTCTGTGACACAACAAATCTAACAATCTGCATACTTTAGGAAACCAGCCAACCACTTCATTACCTACAAATTTGCCATACACACAAGTCAGACAAATTACGTTCTCACCAGGAAAAAGCACAGAACATCTAGTGTAAATGACAAAACGATTCCCAGCACTGCACAACACAGACTAGTGGTTAGAGACTTCAGAGTTAGAGCTAAGAAGACAAAGAGACAGAGGATGACATGAAGAAGGAAGATATGGAAACTAAAGGATCCTACAATTGGAAAGAGATTAGAGAATACTAAATGATGCATATAATTGTAGGGAGGTAGACTTAGATAGCCACAATGTAGATGAAAACTGGGAATTTTTATGAAGTAAATTGCTCAGGGCCACTAAACATACATGTGGCTGGAGCAAAGTCATGACCAAGCCGAAAGTTATATGGTGATGGAACGATACAGTTGATAGGGCATTAAAGGCTAAGGTGGAGGCGCAATGGCCCAGTGGTTAGGGCAGCGGACTCGTGGTCATAGGATTGGGGTTTCGATTCCCAGACCGGGCGTTGTGAGTGTTTATTGAGTGAAAACACCTAAAGCTCCATGAGGCTCCGGCAGGGGATGGTGGCGAACCCTGCTGTACTCTTTCACCACAACTTTCTCTCACTCTTACTTCCTGTTTCTGTTGTGCCTGTAATTCAAAGGGTCAGCCTTGTCACACTGTGTCATGCTGAAGATCCCTGAGAACTACGTTAAGGGTACACGTGTGTGGATTGCTCAACCACTTGCACGTTAATTTCACGAGCAGGCTGTTCCGTTGATCGGATCAACTGGAACCCTCGACGTCGTAAGCGACAGAATGCCAACAAAAAAAGGTTAAGAAATAGGCATGAGAAAGCTGAAATGTAGGTAGTAGTAGAGAGTATTACCAAGTGGTTAAAAGAGCAGCAAAGTGATAGGTATATTAAGCTGAGGGTGAAGCAGAAAGGAAGAGATTTATGCAGGTCTTGCAGCATGGGGATCAAAGGTGTGAAGTGTTTGGGATCAAGAGACAGTATGTGAGAAAGGACTGTGATGCCATTGATGTATATGCATATGTATGTATGTATGTATGCATATGTATGTGTGTATGTCATAATTATCATCATCATCATTGGACAATAAACTATGCTTGCAAAGACCTGTTGAGGCAAGTGAAATTGCTGTCATGGCCGATGACAGTACCGCCTGATTGGCACAGCACGTAAAAAGCACCATTTGAGCATGGCCAATGCCAGTACCACCTGACTGGACCTCATGCCGGTGGCACAGAAAAGCACCTATTACACTCTCAGAGTGGAGTAGAAACTTTACCAGATCAGATTGGAGACTGGTGCAGCCTTCTGACTCGCCAGCCCTCAGTCAAACCATCCAACCCATGCCAGCATGGAAAGCGGACGTTAAAAGATGATGATGATGATGATGATTTACTAGTTTAGGTTGGACAGTTTGACAAGGGTTCAATGAATCAATAATTACGTCGTACTTCAGTGTCTGCTTTGACATGGTTTCTACAGCTGGATGCCCTTCCTAATGCCAACCACTTTACAGTGTGTACTGGGTGCTTTTTTCATACCACCAGCATTATTGAGCTCATGCTGTAGCTCACAAGTCAACAAATCTTGGATGGTGTGAGAGAAGAGGTTGGAATAGAGCAGGTTCTTGTAGAGAGGCTATATAGCTACTATCATTTAGGAGAGAGAGTGAGAATGAATTAGATGTGTCTCCAAAGAGATAGACAGTGGTGATGAGGTGTGTAGGTGGCACCTCAGGTAGCAGGAGCAGTAGTGGGTGGGAGAAATAGGGGTTTTGCAAGAGTGTATGCGGGGAAAAAGGTAGGGGAAGTGGGAGAGGAAGGTAAAGGGGTGAATGAGTTGGGGAAACTACAGGGATACTAGCAGTGTGGTAGTAACAATACTGTTGTTAGGGACAGAAAAGAGAGAGAAAGAAGAGATGTTTGAGTAGGCTGCAGGAGTGGAGTAAAGAGATAAAACAGGCATAATGCATGGGATTTGGTGATTTGGATAGAAGGTTGGCCACTAACATGTGGGCATGGAGAACAATATTAACGGATAAAAAATGACTAACAACTAAGATAGTTCTGGGTAGCAAGAGAAAGTCTTCTCCAGGCCAATAAAGGCCAGAAATAATGGTTTATTCTTAGCAAAGTATTTCTCCCGTAGTTGCCTCACTAGGAAGATTGCATTTCTCGTACCTCTTCCAGGCACAAAACCAAACTGCATCTCATCCAGATCTACCCTATCATGAATCCGTTGTACAATGACTCTCTCTGTGACCTTCATTATCCGATCCAGTAATTTAATTCTTCTGTAACTATTTCTCTCTAAGGCATTTCCTTTGCTTTGCCACAGTTTACAATGATATTACTACACTAGTTATTGTGTATGGCACCCTCTTGTATGATTCGATTTACTATCCAGATGGTAATCCTGTATTCTGCTTCACCAAATATTTTGAGCATCTCCACAATTATCCCAGATTGACCAGCAACTTTCTCACTCTTCATTTCCTTGAGTGCCTTTATCTAACTACACTGCTGTCAACTTGAATTGCTGGTCCATCAGTATGGTCAGCACAAGGTATCACTTCTTCATATCATGCATTCTACACATTCAACAACCTCTCATACTCAAGTAGTTATATTTAATATATTTAATTTGTTTATCTGCATAATTGCCTCTATATATCATCATCATCGTTGTTTAACATCCATTTTCTATGTTGGCATGGGTTGGATGGTTTGACAGGAGCTGTCCTGACTCCAATTGTTTCTTGTGGCAAGGTTTCTACAGCTGGTTACCCTTCCTAATGCCAATATATAGATATATCATTGAATTTGGTAGGCGGAAGTTTCTGTCATGTACATGTGTTTGTAAGTGCTCATGCCCACTAAAAGAGAGAAGGGAATATATATATATAGTCATTGTCTAAGTATCTAAAAGTCAGGGAAAATAGGCATTCATATATTTGTCAATAGAGTGGGTTATCAATTAGGAATGCTTTTCAGGGAAGGCAGCTATTAGATAACAACCATGTAACCTAGTATCTAATGTGAAACTAATTGATTAGATTGGCTGTAATGGATCTATAATGCTGTATACGTTGAGTGGTTGGCCTCCCTGAGTGGTTGGCGTTAGGAAGGGCATCCAGTTGTAGAAACTCTGCCAAATTAGATTGGAGCCTGGTGTTGCCATCCGGTTTCACCAGTCCTCAGTCAAATCGTCCAACCCATGCTGGCATGGAAAGCGGACGGTAAACGATGATGATGATGATGATATATATATATATATATATACAAGGATCCCAACAGCATATTGGTTTGCAGCCCAGAGAGTGAACGAGGGATCCATGACAATCTGCAAGGGTCATGATTAAGTCAAAGAAAAAGTACACCACTTTAATTTTGAGAAAACACCCTTCCTGGAACCTGAAACTAGTTTTGCTTCACCTTGTCAAATTCTTATGTGCTCATGGATTCGGCAGGGCTATATTAAAGAAGTTGACCTCTTCCCTACATCGAAATGTGAAGAAATTGCCTGACCTCCCAAGGGATTCATGATCCTTCTGGCTCCTGTCTTAAGACGGTTGTACATAAACACAAACAAAAGTATGTTTGTGTATATGCATGAATGAACGAACACAACTACTGTGCTAAGTGCCTTTTTCTTTCGTTTGTCCAGCCACTCGTGTGTGTGTGTGTATATATATATATATATATATATATATATGTACCATGTATCCGAAAAAGAAGCACATTCTAGAGCATAGAGCAGTAATGTATTTATAAGTAGTTAGGTCTATGTCAGGATATAGAGTGACCAATGGTTTCGCATCCACAAAGGGCTTAGCCCCGTGAACGTTTCGTCAGACCCTTAGACTTTAGAGTCTGACGAGACGTTCACAGGGCTAAGCCCTTTGTGGATGCAAAACCGTTGGTCACTCTATATCCGGATATAGACTTAACTATTTACAAATCATACATACATACATACATACACACACACACACACATATATATAATGAACAGTAGGACAATCACATGATAAAACTGAAGTCGTATGTGAGAGTGTATACACACATATGTATGTATGTATGTATTTCAATAAAAATCCATATTGTATTAAGAATTACGTAGTACTTCACACGCTCTCATCTCACAATAGCCCCTGAACCTGTATTCAATTATATTTAACAATTTGTCAGCTGACATTAATGTTATCCCCATTTTTCCTGAATCCTGTCCAAATATAAATGAATCAATGAATAAAACAAAGATACACGAGTATAATTATCAACGATGTAAAAGAAAGAACGATAGTTAATAAAAAGAAAAAACTGTTTGCTCAGCTATTTTGGAAATACCCGATATAATAATTAAATTCAGATGATTACACTTCGTAAGCTGTCAAACTTTTGACAATGATTTCTACATAAACAATGAAGAGAAAAGAACAGTTAAGCGGGGAGGAATTATAGATTTCAATACGCTAGTAATTATTATTTATCCTTTTTTGACCAGACTAATGTTCAGAAGAATGACATGTAGTTGATTAAATCTACAAGTAATTTTGTTGGCATTTATTCCATCGACTCTCTGGAAGATTAGGGCAACTCTGGTGGGATTTTAAATAGGAAAGAATGAGATGTAAAACTAAACTCAACTACAATTTTAATCATCGACACTGTTTCGGCCATCTCAACGACAAAAAAAAAATTAAAAGTATCTCATACTGACAGAAGACGAAAGATTTGCAGTGGGACGTTACAGGAAAATAATCTAATCCCAGAATATGCCTGGTACCCTGGTACATATTTATCGTCCTCATTAGTGAAAGGGTGGGAAACAAAGACGAACAAGCAAGATTTGAACTCAGAACGTTGATGGAAGAAACTAAATATATACTATAACGCACTCTATCGTTTCTGGCAATCCATCACATTATCTCTAATAAAAACAAAACATTAGTCATTCGAAGCATTACATAAGACAAATCATTAAGTTCTGTCTGTCGTAGAGTTAAACATTTAAAAGTAATAGTTGTAAAAGTCTTATCAGGATGCGAATAAACTGGAAGAGTGTACTAAGAATTTGTTTAACAGAAGACATTAAAGAAAGGGTGTAACCTGTTAGAGATTAAAAAAAAAATATTCCGTAATCAGTAAGGTAAGAACCATTTATAAAATTGGTTAACATTTAAATAAGCTACAAGTTTGATATTTCCCGGATGAAATCACAAACCTTATAATTTTCCTGCTTATTTGGTCTGTGGTAGAGCCATGAAGTTCGAAAGTTACAGCTGCTGTAGCTTTCAGTGGGTTACGATGGAACCAGTAAGCCGCCATATTGTCTGTGAAACAAAAACAATACGCTAAACAAGGGGAGATAACTTCGATCTTATTTTTTTCATCAATTTCTCATAACCAAAATTCCTTTTGAGAGCTTCCAGTTTCCATTCACATGAATATTTCTCGAATCCTAAAGTATTTTTTAGTGTATTCTTTAAAAGGTTATCGATTAATCTGCATTTGTTTTCACACACACACATACAAGGTTTCAGGTTCAGTTAGACTTGGCAAGTGTCTTCTATTATAGACCTGATCCAACCAATGCCTTGTGCGTTGGTAGACGGAAACTGTATGGAAGCCTGTCGTGCATGTATGTATGCATGTACGTAAGTACGTTTTTCTTTGAGTTTCATTTAAAGAAAATACTCAAATGTATGTATGTAAGTATGTATGTACGTATGTATGTACGTATGTATGTACGTATGTATGTATATGTGTGTGTATGCATGTATGTCAATGTATTCATGTTCCTCAACCCATAACTTAGTATTTTCACAAAAAGGACTAATAGAAGAAGAATCAGAATAAGTAACCCAGAGCTATAATGGAAGACACTAGATTCTATAGCCATCCCTCTCTGTCTCTGTCTGTCTATATATATATATATATATATATATATATATATAAGCAATGTTAATTCTCTAAATGAAGTATTAACAGTAACTGCACGATAAA
>NC_068991.1:42301378-42302099 GCF_001194135.2 Octopus bimaculoides | reverse complement strand
GCAACAGTAACATCCACCCCTAGGGGTCAGCCACACTTAAGTGGCAATATACTACACTTTATATATATATATATATATATATATAAGAAGGAAAGGGGTAGTCACTGGGCCTTTGAGGCAACAGGGCATAATCCCCTCCCCAAAAGGAAAAAGACTATAAATTAAATTTCATTAAAATTTTTCAAACAAACAAAGCATCATTCGAACTCATTATAACATTTTTTTTGTTTGTATTGTCCTGTATCATACCATCTGTGTATGACATTTATTGTCCTAATAAAAAAATTCAGCTGGCAAGCCATGCTACTCCAGAGTGATGATGAGCAATGACTCTGAAACTAGTCTCGGGGTGGAGGTGCTTGTCTCCACTTTGACAACATAAGGACACAGGAAATGTGTCCAGTCCAACAGGAAACGGTGCTTCCTAAGGCTAAAAAACAGTAGCATTCTTCCCTTTCATGGGACTATCACATTAAGTTGACAGCATACTATCACTTTATTTCTTTTCTAGTTCAGTTTATATATATATTTGCAAAAATGAATAGAAATGGCTTTTCTGATAATTTTTACACTGTAATAATTAGATGTTTATAAGTTTACATCTAATTATTGAAGTGGAAAAATTATCAAAAAAACTATTTCTATTCGTTTTTCAAATATATAATTCTGTACCAAGGACTTTCTATTTCCCTTTCTACTGTATATATATATATATATATAT
>NC_068991.1:42283065-42301261 GCF_001194135.2 Octopus bimaculoides | reverse complement strand
CAGATTTTCTGTGTGTGTGTGTGTGTGTATGTTTAAAATTCATACATTTACACAATTCCAAATTTCTTGGATTAAAGAATCGGAATTAATATTCTAAATACAATATGACGGTGTGACCTAACTTATTGTATTTAGAATATTAATTCCGATTCTTTAATCCAAGAAATTTGGAATTGTGTAAATGTATGAATTTTAAACATACACACACACACACACACAGAGAAAATTTGCCTTTTATAGATAAGATATATATATATATATATTCACACACAGAAACACACACACACACACACATATAAATTTATATATAATGTAAATATATATATATATAATATATATTTGTGTGTGCGTGTGCGTGTGTGTGAGTGTGTGTGTGTCTGTGTGTATTATTGAAGTTTACTCAAATCTCAAATTATACCTGACAGTTTTTTTTCAACCAGCGGCTGAAGAAACCAATAAGTGAAACCTGAAGTCTGGGCAACTTGAATTTTACTATGAATTTTACTCTACACTCAGTATTGAGTCACACCATCATTGAATCTTTATTTGTTATTATTAAACTAGTTTTGAAATAATAATCAAATTTAACATGCATATATATGTGTGTCACTTTTTATGGTGAGAAACTCAGGGTAACTCTATAAACCGGCCTTCACCAGTAATTAATTAATATATATATGTGTGTGTGTGTGTGTGCATACATACATATGATGGATTCTCTCATCATGAATGACAAATGAGGGTTCAGGAAAATAAAGTAGTAATGATGTTCTATGGACACAAATGTGTCTCTTGAGGCTTGCCTTGTAAATCTTTTGGCAAAGGGAACAAGTTGAGGACTCAGTTTGCTTGTGGATCATTTACTACAAGTTTCCTTGAGTGGATGGCACTTTGCTTTATGCCACAAAACCACAATGACAAGTAAGGTTTCCATTTAGAGGAACAGTATTTTGCCAGCGTGCCTTCATGCTTACATGAAGTTGGGTTTGCATGACTGAGTTTGGATCTTCAACAGAGAGCAAGTTTATTTCACAGGCAACCTCCAGTATTCTTTGGTGCATACGTTGTTCCTGTTCTATCCAGCATACATCATCATTATGTACCAATTGCATGTGAAACCATTGTGTATATCTTCTGGCCTTTCTTTCAAAATGTATCTCTACAGCTTTGCTGTGTTAATGCTCATTAACGGGTTGAATAAATTGTCTCATTTTATCTTCCTGGTTTTTCTATTTCTTCATTTATCTACACACACATGTATATTGAAACTCAAACCATCTTTATCTACCAACGCAACCTCAACCTTGTTAAAATTCAAAACAGTGTGAATAAATAAGCATTGCATTTGACAGAGTAATCTGAATGCTAGAGGTCTAGAATAAATTTGGTAATGGGTCATGCTTTCAAGAATTTCATGGTATGCCCTTCTACATGTTTTTTCCTGTTGTTGTTATTGTTATATTTGACCTCAGGTCTTGAATATAAATAAATGGATGAAGCAAAGTTATTATTTTTAAATCATTATTTATCTACATATTTATAAAGGGTTGTGTTCATTTTACCAATTAATTGCTAACAAATGAATAAGTGGATAAACATTGCAATTAATGACCAAAACTCTGTATAGTGAGTGCTAACATATTTTATGTATATAAATAAGTACTATACTATATAGATATAAAATATAATTTCATGAAGAAAATTTATTTTAAAATTAAGTTTTTGTAAAGGTTTTTGTTTCTTTTAAGTCTATAGGCAACACAATCAGGAACTAAAACTATGTATGCAGTTTACTTGATGTAGTTAACATATAATAAGCAAGTATAGCTTTGTAGTAAGTTTGGCTTTGGTAAGCAAGTATGACTTTGTAGTTAGTAAGTAAGCAAGCAAGTATGGCTTTATAGTGAGTAAGTAAGCAGGTATGGCTTTGGTAACATATACCATGCTTTTGCTCATTGTTTTAGGTGCTTATGTAATCATGAGCTGACATATACACATCTTTCACTCTCCCACCCTTTAACCTACCGTCACATCAGGACATGACAAATGGGGAGAGAGTGCTGCACTAGTACTCAACTGGTATTTATTTTCGGTTGAGTAGACTGGGAAAACATGAAATAAAGGGCATTTATAAAGATCGCAACGATCCGACTGGTCCAGGAATTGAACTCACGACGCTAGGATCACGAACCGAACAACCTCACTACCAGGCAACGCGCCTCCGTATTTGATGTAGTTTGATGTTTTAAATGATTCACTGACAAAGACTAATGTCTAATCAACTAATTTAAGGGAGACAACCACAATATTTTAAAGGTCTAACCATCACATTTTATTTTCATATCCCTACAAACATGTGCTTTGTTTCTAATTAGAATAAACCAATTGCAAATCAAAATGAAACTTTATCGTGTCTTGTAATTCAAGATAATTTCTTAAGCGATTTTTGGATCGACCGGAAGTCAATCAAAATTATTACATTATCATTGGAAGCTAAGTTGTTGAGTAATCAATCGCTGAACCTTCGACAACACGCTAGATAAAAAAAAAATTATAATTTATTACACAGGTAAAATTATTGTTATTTCTTACAAAGGTGAAAAAAAAAATTACAAAATCTTACACAGTTGCTTTGAGATATGTTACAGAGTGAGAAATTAAATTCTTCAAGTTAAATGACATCAAACAGTTATCAAAACCGGTTCATGACTTCTGTAACCGCTAACTTAACTCTATAGTTGTAAGTCTTGGGAACAAAACTAGATTTAATGGGAAATTGAAAATACGATTGTGTGATCTTTTATGTTTTTCTCGGTTATCTTTTCTCGGCCTTAATTTTAACGTGTAAGTTGACAATCGATTGGAAACAACTCTATCGTAATGTACTAATGTGTTTACAATGACAAACCAATGTTCTGTATAACTATTATTACTTCTTCATTTCACATATGTATCGTACAGAATAATTCTTTAAATTCCCAAATAAACAATTACTGAATTCGGTATAACTCACCTCCCTTCTTTTTCTTTTAATGAATTAGGTTGGAAACATGATTTCCGAATTTTCAAGCGGTATGAACAAGTAAATTAATAAGTCGGCAAGTGATAGCTAGTAAAATATAACCTAAACTTTTGCTGGGTCGTTTAATTCGTCGCTTTTACAAAGTAACATTGCAATTCTTAGATCTAAGGGGCGAACCAGCATATGACAGCAGTTAACATGCAAGTAACATTTATTTATTTTTGCGATACAGTCATATATAACTGCAATATTGTTTCTTCATTTTAGCATTACATATATAAATACATATAGGTTTGGTTGAACAAACAAGAAAAATAGAAATCAATATCTTTTATCTTTTATTTGTTGAAACAAGTAGACTACAGCCGTGGTGGGGCATCACCTTGAAGGCTTTAGTCGAACAAATCGACCCCAGTATACTTTTTTTTAATTCTGGTATTCTATCTGTCTCTTTTTGCCGAATCGCTAAGTTACCGAGACAAATCAACGCCAGTTGTCAAGCAGTAGGGTGTATGGGACACACACGTGTCTGTGTTTTACTCGTTTAGATATTGCGGTCCTAATAACCTGGTGTAGAACTCAATATACGTATACTTCTGAACGAGACCAGCTCCTTTCAGTTTCCGTCTACCAAATCCACTCACAAGGCATTAGTCGGCCCGGGGTATATAGTAGAAAACACTTGTCCGAGTTCCATGCAGTAGGACCGAATCTAGAACCAGGCGGTTGGAAAGCAAACTTCTGCACCGATACATTTTTGGTTGATAGAAAATTACGAAAGTGGCTCAATCGCCAAAATTTTTGGGCATAGCACTTAAAAAACTGACTTCATGAGCTATCAGATTTAAAATCGATTTAAGTGCTATGCAAGAAACTCTCGGCCCTTGAGTTACTTTTGCAACCTTTTGCCGATTAAATATATTTATCCCCCTATCGCTGCTTCTTTCTGTTTATCTGCCTGTATTATATATATATATATATATATTGGGCTGAAGATTGGAATAGTGAAATTTCCATTCACTTAACCATGAAACGATTCGTATCCAATTAACTAAAGGCTTGGTTTGTTTACGCTTTTCCCTCCGGTTTTTTGTTCTATGTGTGCCATAAATATCGCCATCCGCTTTAGAGAAAAATTTGTAGTTTGGAATCAGTAGTTCTTTGACTGCTATTTCTAAATTTTCAGTATGTTGGAGAAGCAACTCAATTGCTAATCCCTGTATATTTATGATGATATATATATATATATATATATATATATATATATACACACACACACACCGATAATGCTGTGAAAGTATTTCCGCTGCTGCACGCATTCGTAGCATGTTCAGAAAATGTTGCGTGCGTTATTTAAAAGTTCGG
The DNA here is from genome assembly GCF_001194135.2 of Octopus bimaculoides. Lineage (NCBI taxonomy): Eukaryota > Metazoa > Mollusca > Cephalopoda > Octopoda > Octopodidae > Octopus > Octopus bimaculoides. The sequence continues at coordinate 42,296,874 of NC_068991.1, read as the reverse complement.
GCAACATTTACGCCAAAATTAAGCGATGAATACACGAACCAGCCGAACTGGGAAGCTAAGTCGTGTTATTTTCGCCAGTCAGAGTGACTGGCCTTACCTCATCGTCAGTAAATGTGTTCTGTGCCAAACTACAGTAGTTTCAAACTCTGCTGCTAATAATTGCAGTACTTCCGAGCGAACCAGGTCTATTTTTAATTAACTAATTTTTTTATCATTGCAAATACAAAACAAAGAAAACACGCTGCACGCTATATAAGTATAATCTTCACCCACAAATATTACTGCTAAATTTTTGTTTATGTGGAAGGACTCTTGAAAAAATAAACGAAATCGAACTTAATCACTACTTCCTATGTAGATGTGATTGGCATCACAAAAAGTATTGACGTGACAGTAACAGTATTTAATATGTAGATGTGATTGGCATCACAAAAAATATTATTTGACATAGCAGTAACAGTATTTAATTTCATCTCTCAACTTTTTAATTTTAAATCTCTTTGACATTAATAAAATGAATACAAAACAACTACTTGGGGCAATTGCATAAATAATTTCTCCTGCAAATTTTTTCCCATTGTACCAATGTAAGAAATCATTATTGGAAATTTTTTAACTGGAGACTTGCACATTAGTTTTATTTATTTAACAGATTTAAACATTATAATTGTGAATGCACACTCATACCCATTCCCCTACTACCTAATAACCACTTCTAGCCTCTCTGTTGTCATTATTCCTTCTCCGAATTTACATTTACTGTGTACGAGGCATCACCCCACCCGTTGTTCACACTGTAAAGTGGTTAGCATTAGAAACGGCATCCAGCTATAGAAACTAAGTCATAAAACACTCATGAGCACCTAGTGTTTTGGTGTTGTAACTCCCAGAAGGCAGCGACTCAGATCAGGACGACTCCCCCAACTCATACCAGCATAGAAAGAAGACATAAAATGATAATGATGTTTATGCATATGCACATACACGATGGTCCTGCTTAACAATATCTAATTTTAATTTCATCATCATCATCATCATCATCACCACCACCAACATCACCATCATCATCATTTAACGTCCATTTTCCATGCTGGTATGGGTTGGATGGTTTGATAGGAGCTGGCAAGCCAGAGGACTGCACCAGGCTCCAATGTCTGTTCTTGTATGGTTTTTATGGCTAGATGCTCCTCCTAACATTAATCACTTTACAGAATGTACTGTATACTGTGTACATTTTATGTGACACCAGCATGAGTTCTTTTTATGTGACACCAGCCTGGGTGCCTTTTACGTGGCACCAGCATGGGTGCTATATATGTGACACCAGCATGAGTGCTTTTTATGTGGCACCAGCACAGGTGCTTTTTTGTGGCACAGCACCCATGGGGATGCCAAGTAACTTATAAGACAAAGACCTCTTAGCTAAGAGAGGGAGTGGGATCAAGGGAAGTGGTTATGTGCTGGGAAAGAGGTTAGAATATGATAGAGGGACAGAGATAGCTGTTTTACTATAGAAGAGATACTTGGTTACACTTATAGGACAAGGAAGGTGGGAGAGAGTTAAGGGGGAGGATAGAAATACTTTTACAAAAGCCATGGAAATGGAAACTTAAGAGTTAATTGCTCAAAATAAAGTGCCAAACATTCTTAATGATTACTTTAAAAGTTTAATTATCACAAACTGTTTTGATAATGACTTTGTAAGTATTTGATCACTCAGTCAGTTTACATGTTGGTATCAGGCACTTATTGTATTCTTGTTCTCTCTGCTATTCTTTCAATCTTTCAAACTTTTATAGTAATTCACCCTTTCAATCACTAACCTACTCTATTTTAACACAACATTGCTCATTAAAATATGTAGTTGCTAACTACTGGTTGATTTTATTTTTAATAATGTAGCATAATTCTACCCCAGTATACATTTTTAAATTCTGGTATTCTATCTGACTCTTTTTGCTGAACCACTAAGTTACCAAGACAAATCAACACCAGTTGTTAAGCAGTGGGGTGTAGGGGACACACACGTGTGTGTGTTTTACTCGTTTAGATATTGCAGTACTAATAACATGGTGTAGAACTCAATATGCGTATACTTCTGAATGAGACCAGCTCCTTTCAGTTTCTGTCTACCAAATCCATTCACAAGGTATTAGTTAGCCCGGGTTATATAGTAGAAAACACTTGCTTTTCATTGTTTGTAGTTTTATCATCTCTAGCAAATGGGGTATCCAAAACTGAAGAGAGGCAGAAATAGCCCGAAACCAGGCTGGTCTGCTGGTCCCATTGCTAGAAGGTGGTAGGGGTTTGCTCCCCTGTTTGCAATATCTTGAATGCTGCTGTGCATCATTAACCAGCTAGAGTAGATGTTCTCTTGGGGTTAAAAAATTGCAGTAAAGTCCGTTTGAACAGACAGCCATGTTGAAGTGGCTACAAACATTACTTGTTAGTACAACTACTATGTTGATCTCTTAGAGAGATTTCAGAACTAAAACTTTATCATTGTAATTAGATTACCTTATCACACTTCATGGTACAATTACTGGAAAATTTAATGAATAACCATGACAATCTTGGAATAGTCATAATAGTTGTTACAATTGAGAATATAACTGCCGTTTATAACACTACTTGTATGTGAATTTGCTTCACACTTCATGATCTCTCACTTAATGATTGGAAATTTGGAAGCATTTACATCATTGATGTATTCCTGCATGTATGTAGGTGACTCTATGGTGTAGTGCAGTGGTTCTCAATCAAAAGGGTCCAATTATTAGCATATCGGTTCTCGATAAAGCAAAGTTGATTGCCATTCTCACTGTGGATTATAACTTCCAGTCCTCTATGAACTTTTCAGAGACATATCATGAGGTGCAGGCATGGCTTCCCAAACATGTGATTCTGGGTTCAGTCCCACTATGTGGAACCTTGGGCAAGTGTCTTCTGCTATGGCCTCAGGCTGACCAAAGCCTTGTGAGTAGATTTTGTAGAAGGAATGTCAAAGAAGCCCGTCATGTGTGTGTGTTTGTTTGTGTCTGCACCTGTGCCCCACCACCGCTTAACAACTGGTGTTGGTGTGTTTTGATTTCTATTTTGCTTGGGTAGACCTTCATAGCCATTCAGTGTTTAAAAAAATCCTGTTATATTTTTATTATTAAATATTATTAGAAATTGCATTAAAAAAATTGTTCAAATATTTTTGTGCATTGTAGAAGTAAAATCAATTTATTGTATATAAATTATAACTGCAAAATCTTATATGGATCCCAGTTGAGAACCACTAGTGCAGTCCGTATCATGTCTGCTTTATGCACAGAGAGTAATGAGTGTGAAACTACTTGGAACCTGTATGTATTATCTTGTCCAACCCATGCAGAATAAAGAAATTAATGGATGTGTATTTTACGTTTATGACAGAATATTTTACATTTTACATTTAGACAGAATAAATAAATAAATTAATGTATGTGTATTTCACATTTATGTACATATATATATATATATATATATATATATATATCTAGGGTTGTCCGGAAAGTTTGTGCCGATTTATAGTAGCTTACTTTATGACTTATTTGCCATGAAACCACCTCAAGAGGGGATTTTCAAGTTAAAGGAAAGATGGAGATGCATTGTGCAACAAAATGGTTCATATTTGGTTGATTAAAAATGTAATGGCAAGTATTTATTGACCTTTTTCTTTCCTTTAAAAATCGGCACGAACTTCCCGGGCAACCCAATATTAGGGTTTGGATAGTGTGATATACAAAAGCGACCCTAAAGATCTAGACCTTCATGAAGTACTGCTTTGGGAGGCTACCTAGACTCCATTGGCTGAAGAAAATCAGCAATTTAGCCATGCAAGAACAAAACTTTTAGACCCCCATTGATGTGGAAATCTAGCAAATATAGTAATACTGGATTAGACACAGAACTACAGTAGAAATCTGAACTGTTTAGGGATTGAATTGGTCCAGTTTTTCAGGTAATACTTATAAAATTCATATTTAAGGACGAATAAAGAAGAGATGAACTGGTATATTTTGAAAGTTTATCTATCAGTTAACTATTTTCATTACAAATAAAAGAAAAAATATAGGGATAGCATGTAATTCTTGAAATTATATTTAAAAATGAACATTGTAGAAGAAAAATACCATAAAATGAATGAAAAGGTGGAAGTTATTTTATATAAATTAGCTATTTTTAGTTTATTAACAAAATATTTTCAGATAAAATACAAAATACAAAATGGTAAATAATAGGGAAAGAAAAGGGAAAATAAGAAAGCTTCTGACAATGTAGAAAGTTTTACAAAACCTTTAAATTTCAGGTGCTAAGGCTCATCTTCAGAAGGAAAGAGTCTGGGAAGTGTCCAGTTACACAGGTTCTGTTACCCTACACAGACTCCTGAACCTGTGTAACTGGACAGTTCCCAGACTGTTTCTTTCTGAAGATGGGCCTTTGTGCCTGAAATATAAAGATTTCTATAAAACTTTCCACATTGTCAGGAGCTTTCTTATTTTCCCTTTTCTTTCCCTTCTTTGGTACTACAATGCTTCAAGCGAACTACACCGCTCTTAATAAATAATGTTTATTCTTTCATCTGTTTGACTTCCATACCATCTGTTGTGCTACCTGTCAATGGAACACTTGCAGCTTTTGCATTTGCCACACTGCTTGATGCATCTATTGCTTTTATATATATCATCTTGTTTATAACTTTGTAATTTCACTGTAATAAGATTATTCTGCACCATGAACATGACATCTTAAAGACTGAAACTATGGTTCTTTTTCATTAATTTAACGAACCATTTCAATGCACATTTTTGCAGTAATCTAAAATAATTTACATAGAGGATTGTCTTCTTGAGATAATTTAACTTTCTCTGTCAGTTCTTGCACTTGATATACTTTCTGGTTTTTGAGGAATCTTTCAAAATCTTTGTTTTGACCATATGCTAGATCTACAAACATGATGCACTAACTTTTGCTGCACTCTTAAAAGTGTTACAGGTTTAATGACATTCTATGCATTCACATGTGAAAATATTGCATCATTGTAAAACTGTGTTGAAATTTTGTAAGGTTGACATTTATCACTTTTGTCATAAAACGATTTTATAGTGATATTTAAAGTTCCTGATGAAATGAAAGAGGATCACAGTAAGAGAGGTTAAAATGATTAGAGTAGTATCTGGAGGACAACAACAACAACAACAGTAACAAGTACAAGACAATAAAGAACAATGGCAGGAGTGGCTGTGCTTTTAATGAAGAGTGGAGATAGATAAATAAAAGATGAGAAGTGGAGGTGGAATAAGATGAGGACTTCCGATACTATTTCATAATATCAAGCTGGGATTAACAATGAGATTAATTGTGAAGCAGATAATAGAGAAGGAGAATGAGAAAGGGAAGCTTGAAAAATGTTGGTAGTATTATAATGGTGAAAGAGATGTGGCAGAGAGTGACAGAGAGAGATAAAAGAAAGAGAAAGTACAGTAATACCTCACTTTACAAAACCTGGATTTACAAGTTTTATTTTATAGCACAAGATCCAAATTTTGAGCAGAGTGCAAAATTTTCAACTACCATAACAAATGCTTCTGCATGTTACTGAGAAATTTATAGAGGGAAAAGAAGCTTCTTCTAAGCAAACAACTCTAGACTTATTTTTGAAAAGAAATCTACAAGTCTATCTATGAGTGCTTACAAAGCAGCGATTGCATCTACAAGTGATGGTGTGTGCAAGTCTTGTGTGACTGAAAGTGATTCAGAAAACGATTATAATAATAATATTTTTTATTCTTTTAGGGCGGCGAGCTGGCAGAATTATTAACATACCAGGCGAAATACTTAGTGGTATTTTGTCTGCTGTTAGGTTCTGAGTTCAAATTCCGCCAAGGTTGACTTTGCCTTTCATCCTTTCAGGGTTGATTAAATAAGTGCCAGTTACACATGGGGGTCAATGTAATCGACTTAATCCTTTTGTCTGTCCATGTTTGTCTCCTCTATTTCTTGCCCCCTGTAGGCAATAAAGAAATAGATATTTTTTTATTATAAATGATCTTGACATTCTTTTTACTTTATATAAAATATTCTTTACATTCCACTGTTGTTTCATTGCCATTTATCTATGAGTATTATAAATTTTATAGGTAAAATATTTTTCTGGAAACGAATTACAATTTAATACATTGCTGCTGTGGGAAATTATTGCTCTGCTGTGTAAGTTTTCACTTTTCGAGCAGTATCTAGAAGAAATTAATTCATATATTGAGACATTACTGTATAAAACAAAGCAAGAAGATAAAGGAAATGGAAAGTATAGGCCAGAGAGAGAGGGAGGAAGAGAAAGTGTGCGTGTGTATCTTTTATCTTGTTTCAGTCATTAGGCTGTGGCTATGCTGGAGCACTGCCGTGAAAAATTTTAGTTGAATGAATTGACCCAAGTACTTAGTACTTTTTTTTTTTCCAAGTCTTGTACTTATTCTATTGATCTTTTTTACTGAACAGCTAAGTTAATAGGACATAAACACACCAACACCAGTTGTCAAGCGGTGGTGGGGCACAGGTGCAGACACAAACAAACACACACACATGACGGGCTTCTTTGACATTCCTTCTACAAAATCTACTCACAAGGCTTTGGTCAGCCTGAGGCCATAGCAGAAGACACTTGCCCAAGGTTCCACATAGTGGGACTGAACCCAGAATCACATGTTTGGGAAGCCATGCCTGCACCTCATGATATGTCTCTGAAAAGTTCATAGAGGACTGGAAGTTATAATCCACAGTGAGAATGGCAATCAACTTTGCTTTATTGAGAACCGATATGCTAATAATTTCAACTGTAGAGAATGAAAAGTAATCTCTGATTGAGAAGAATCTGAAGCCTTCTTAAACCTTCAATACATTTTGATAGGCAAAATAAGCAACTGACTACAAGCTTATAGATTTTGAGGTCAAATTTTGATGTCTTTTGTTGTAAACTTGGAAAAGATGTTTAATTTTACACATATCTGTTCATCTAGCTGTCAGGTATGAAATCTTTTGGGAAATGTACCTATAAGAAGGTGGCAAGCCTATTACAGCCATAGTACCAGTATTAAAGCAATTGAATGAAAAACCTACACCAGTCCTTTATAAAGCCCTCTTCATTTGGAGACATTTACGTTTGCATTTCAGTGTATATTTTGAACATTTCTCTATGTTAGTTTTTATGATAGTCTCTCTCTCTCCCCCTCTCTCATTGAGAAGAGCAAGAATGGTCACATAGCTTAGAACAAAAATGTCACTACAGTTATTTTTGTCTTTTTATTTTGATGCATGTCACTTTGCTTTAGTAAATTGATCTGTGCTGTGAAGGACAATTTATGAGGCCGCACATTATATTTTGAATCTAGTTTAAGAGGCCATTCACCACCACCAACACTGACTACTACTACTACTACTACTACTACTACTACTACTACTACTACTGCCATATATTGAAAGGAATATGACAATCATCTCTAGTGTGTAGTGTCAACAATATCAAACAGTTCATTACAACCCATATTCGATGACTGGCACCTGTGCCAGTGGAACACGAACAGCACTGTCCGAGTGTGACCATTGCCAGGGCAGCTGTCTGGCTTCCGTGCTAGTGGCCCATAAATAATACCATTTGAGCATGATCGTTACCAGCGTCGCCTTACTGGCACTTGTGCCGGTGGCACGTTAGAAAATCATTCGAGTGAGGTCATTGCCAGTGCCGCTGGACTGGCTTCTGTGCAGGTGGCACATAAAAAACACTATTTTGAGCGTGGCCGTTGCCAGTACCATGTGACTGGCCCTCATGGCAGTGGCACATAAAAGCACCCACTACACTCTCGGAATGGTTGGCATTAGGAAGGGCATCCAGCTGTAGAAAATCTGCCAGATCAGATTGGAGCCTGGTGCAGCCATCCGGTTCACCAGTCCTCAGTCAAATCGTCCAACCCATGCTAGCATGGAAAGCGGACGTTAAACAATGATGATGATGATTACAATGCCAAATCTCACCCTACACTTTGTTACATTATTAGAGTACCTACTACAAAAGATTCTGAAATTAGCTGCATATATATATCCAGTCCCAATGACCAAATAGCTACCAAGAGTAACTTTTTCAGTGCCAATATATGTGAATTCAGGGTTAATCATAGCTAATTTATAACAAAGTTGGTGTCTTTATATCTGGAAACAGAGCAAATATTTCAAAATGCCAAAACAAGCTAAACGATAAAAAGATTACAATCTGATTTACCAGTCTATAAATTGAACTGGCAGAATTGTTTGCATGCTGGTTGAAATGCTTAGCGGTATTTCATCCATCCTTACATTCGGAGTTCCAATTCTTGCCTCTCATCTTTTCAAGGTTAATAAAATAAGTATCAGTTGAGCACTGGGGATCAATGTAATCGCGTTAATTACTCTTAGGTAGGAGTATAAAAACTGTATCCTTCTCTCAAGCCATGTTAAGCCAATGTGGCACTAGGCTTATCAAATCAGTATGATCTCAAGCTCAAATTCACAGCCTCCACATCAGACTGTGATTGGTGGAGAGAATATGCTGAAACCTTTTGTCCTGCAGTGAACTGAACATAGGCAATCAAATCCAAATCTGTAGCAGGATCACAGCCAAATCACATAGGTTATTTATTAATCCTGTTAAATCTTACAGGTGGCCAAAAGTTTCCAATTTATTTTGGAAGATCTAAAATCAGAAATTAAAGAGACAGACTGAAATATTGTAAAGCATTTAATTTGGTACCTTATCATTCTACCAACTTTCCCCCTTTTTAATAGATGTGTAATTTTGTTTGAAATATTTTTAAAATTGGAAACTTTTTACAGCATTTTCTTAAAGATTGATGGAATTCATTTACAACCCTCAAGAATTTCATTGGAGTCTTCCTGGTTGTTCAGAATATAAAGAAATACCATTAAGTAAGGTAAGTTTTGAAAGTAAAATAATTATAGAGTATTCTATAGATTTCTTAAAGTCAAATTACTTGAAGAATCAATTGTTTCAGGATAACTTGTTTGGCAAACAAATTGTTTGTTAAGAGACTTTTCTGCTGATTAGCACTCTGCTGAGACATTTTCTAGATGTCTCTGCTGCTACAATTCCTGTTGTTGTAAACAGTTGTATGGAATAAATAAAAATAAAATACTAGAACACTATAACTTCAATATATTCTAGACTTGTATTTTAGTATAGTCCAGTGTAGTGACATAAAACTATAGTGTTAGCTGTTCTGATTCCAGTAGGATTTAAGTCAGTGTAAGTTTGGAGCTCAAAAGCACTACTTATTCCCATATTTCTTTTCATAGTATTTAATTCTTTCTCACACTGAATGCTTGTATGTACAGTGCCAGACTGCTGTTTTTTGTATCAGGCAAATAGGAGCGAGGTTGTTGCCAGTGCTGCTGGACTGGCTCCTGTGCAGGTGGCATGTAAAAAACACCATTTGAGTGTGGCCATTGTCAGTACTGTCTGACTGGCCCTCCTACCGCTGGCACATAAAAGCACCCACTACACTCTCGGAGTGGCTGGCGTTAGGAAGGGCATCCAGCTGTAGAAACTCTGCCAGATCAGATTGGAGCCTCGTGCAGCCATCTGGTTTGCCAGTCCTCAGTCAAATTGTCCAACCCATGCCAGCATGGAAAGCGGACCTTAGACGACGATGATGATGATGATGATGATGATCATCATCATCATTATTATTATTATTATTATTATTATTATTATTATTATTATTATTATTATTTCATTGGGCAAACTGCACCTTAAGTACTTTCTGAATGGCATACCTAGCCCAAAATTACCTAAAACTTTTTTGCAGTGTGGCATACCTGATGATGAACCATGTCTTGTGTGATCTGCTTTTCAAGAAAGGTTACCCATACCTGCTCTAAACCAATGTTTCCATAGGTTTCAATCACTGTTATCAGCTACAATTGAATAACCACTGAAGTGTGTAAGGAGATATTTGCAAATATTTCTTACATATTGGAATTTTCCACTTCTTTCATTTTAGTTTGATAAAATAATTATTGAAAAATGGAATGAAGCAATGCAAAAGGGATACTTTAAATATGAGTTGAATATAAAGACCAAAATTCTTCCTGGTAAACGGGGTTATGTTGCCCAGGTAAGTGTATTCATCTAATTATTTATGGTTTGAAATATGTTATACTTTTTATGTTTCCAAATAGTGATTTAATACACAGCCATGAATCTCAATAAACATTTGATAAAAATGTCGGATTCCCTTTCTGTTGCTAAATCAAACAGCAATGTATTCTTGCCAGAAACACAACTGAATTTCTGTAGTAAGACTGAGTAAAATTTTTAACTCATCACTTGTTCATTGGTAAAAATATGTTGCTCTTACTTTATGATCAATTAGTTATTTGTAGAAAGAGTATCCTATGTTTATTTGATAGTTTACACGATGATGAAATCCACTCTTACTAATATAATAATATAAATATATTAGATGCAGCATGGTTGTGTAGGTAAGAAGCTTACTTCCCAACCAAGTTGTTTCAGGTTCAGTACCACTATGTGACTCGGGCAAGTGTCTTTCGCTATAGCCCTGGACTAACCAAAGCCTTGTGTGGATTTGGTTAACAGAAACTGAAAGAAAACTCTTGCTTATATACGAGGGGGTACTGAAAAGTTCCTGGCTTTAAGGGTATTGCGAAAGGCCTAGTTGGAGACCTAATCTTCCAAGTTCTTCTACAGGGTTTAGAAAAACTGAAGGCCCACTACAATACATGTGTGAATCCAAGAGGGAAATATGTTGAATAAAATCATAATTAACTGATCCTCTTGTATTTTCTTTTACCCAAAATGAGGAACTTTTCAGCACCTCTTTGTATGCATATATAGTGTGTGTGTGTGTGCTAATGTCTCCTTGTCTTGACATCATGTGATAGTTGCAAATGAGTGTTATGACAGTAATGCTTGTGATGTCTGTCTCTGGTCTTTCCTGAAAAATATGCCAGACTCCTACCAAGAAAGCATAACCTTGTTTGGAAACAAGTGAGGGTTGGCAACAGAAAGGTCATTGAGCATAGAAAATCTACCTCAGTGGATATAATAACAATAATAATAATAATAATAATAATAATAATAATAATAATGGTGGCGGCAGTAGTGAGGAGGAGAAGGCGGGTTGATGAAATTAGTACCAGTTGAGCACTAGGGTTGGTGCAATTAACTAATCCCCTTCCCCAAAATTTCAGGCTTGTGGTTTTAGTAGAAAGGATTATTATTATTACTATCATCTATTATTATTATTATTGTTAGCATTCTGGATGGTATTTCACCCATTGCTACATTCTGAGTTCAGATTCCGCCGAGGTCAGCTTTGCCTTTCATCCTTTCAGGGTCAATAAATTAAGTACCAGTGATATACTGAGGTCGATGTAATTGACTAGTCCCCTCCCCAAAAATTTCAGGCCCTGTACCTTTAGTAGAAAAGATTATTATTAAGGTGGCAAGCTGGCAAAATCATTAGCACACCAGGCAAAATGCTTAGCGGTATTTTGTTTTTCTTTATGTTCTGAGTTCAAAACCCACCAAGGTCAACTTTGCCTTTCATCCTTTCTGGGTCAATAAATTAAGTACCAGTTGAATACTGGGGTCAATGTAATTGATTTGTCCCTTCCACCAAAATTCCAGGCCTTGTGCCTTTAGCAGAAAGGATTATTATTATTATTATTATTATGGTGGTGAACTGGCAGAATTGTTACCTGCTGGGCAAAATGCTTAGCAGCATTTTGTCTGTGTTTACATTCTGAGTTCAAATTCTGCTGAGGCTGACTTTGCTTTTTAATCTTCCAGAGTTAATAAATTAAGTACCAGTGAAATACTGGGGTCGATGTAATCAACTAGTCTCCCCGCCCAAAATTTCAGGCTTTGAGCCTTTAGTAGAAAGGATTTTTATTGTTATTGTTAATAGTAGCAGTGTATTGTTTGTGTTCATGTTATCAAGTTTACATATTTAATGTAATCATAATTTGTTTTTTATTTAACAAGTTAAATCCTCTCAGGTTTATTGAGAGAAGAAAACCTCAACATATTCAAAGTGTCAATCAGGAATTTGATCCAAATTCTTTCAACTTCAATAAGATTCATGAAAAAGAAGTATTACTGTTACCAGTTGGTTTGCACTGGATGAATCATGATCCACACGATAAGGTAAGAAACGACAATATTTTTATTTCTTTCTTTGAAATTGCATGTTGCACATACATGTATGCCTACTTGTCTGTGCATTCACATATACAAATTATAACATTGGTTTTATTATTAGACAAAATTTCAGACATTGTCGCTTTTGCATTAACAAATACTGTATTTTCCAATCCAGTCCACACTGTAAAGTGGTTGGCATTTGGAAAGGCATCCAGCTGTAAAATCCATGCTAAAATTGACCTCGCCTATGCTTGTGCCATGTAAAAAGTACTCTGTCTACTCTACTGGGTGGTTGGTTTTAGGAAGGGCATCCAGCTGTAAAAACTGTGTCAGAACAGACACCGAAGTCTGGTGCAGGTTCCTGCCTGGCCAGCTTCTGTCAAACCATCCAACTCATGCCAGCATGGAATGCAGGCATTAAACAATGACGATGATGATGATAGTTTAAACATGTAGTATATAGTGTAAATATGTAGTGTAAGCATTTGAACATTGTTACTATCTTTTCAAATCTTGCTGTATTTCACATGGTCCTCCAAAGTCATCTTGGTGTTGATCTACCTTACTTGGTTGTAAATTTTAGTCTAAAAAAAATTCAACTTGTATGCTGAAAAAGTGGTATTATGGATCCTTGTAGAGGTCTGTAATATATTTAACAGCCAATCACTTAAAGTGGAGGGAAGTTGTGTAAGAGGGAGACCCTGAATGACATGGGACGAAGTTTTGAAGGCTAATCTCAAAACGCTGAACGTTACAAAGGAGATGATAGAGGACTGAGATATGTGCCACATTGCTGTACTCAAGAAAATCCATCCACCGTAACAGAATTGAGATCCTAAAACCAAGGTGCCACATAAAATGCATTGGTGTGGGTGCTGGTGCCACATAAAAAAGCACTGGTATTGATTCCACATAAAAAGCATTGATGATGGCGCCACATAAAAAGTACCCAATACACTCTGTAAAGTGGTTGGTATTAGGAAGGGCATCCAAGCCAAAACCGACTATGGAATCTTGTGTGTTCCCTGGCCTTACCTGTCCCTGTCAAGCCATCCAATCCATGCTAGCATGGAAAACAGATGTTAAATGTTGATGCTTATGATGATGACAATTGGCTGCATGCTATGGGTATAGCTAGCACCTGATGACTGATTTTCTTTTCTTTTTCTATACAATTAAGCATTTCTATCCATTGTTGGAAATGTTGGTGACACATGGTTATGTGAACTATTGCAGAAATACACACACGAAAACGTTGATGATGGTGATGATAATGATGTTAATTGTTGGTATAGATTTGATTTTCTCTTTTCTCTTTTACTTGTTTCAGTCAATGGATTGCAACCATGCTAGGGCACCACCATGAAGGTTGAGTCAAACAAATCATCCCCAATACTTATTTTTGTAAGCCTAGTCCTTTTTCTGTTTGTCTCTTTTGATGAACTGCTAAGTTATGGAAATGCAAACAAACCAACACCACTTGTCAAGCAGTGGTGGTGGACAAACACAAACACACACACACATATTAATATAGTATTACATATATTCATATATATATACATATA
>NC_068991.1:42273853-42282972 GCF_001194135.2 Octopus bimaculoides | reverse complement strand
TATATATATATAGGCTCAGGCATGGCTATGTACTACGAAGCTTGCTTCCCAGCCATATAGTTCTTGGTTCGGTCTCACTGTGTGGCACTTTGGGAAAGTGTCTTCTACTATAACCTTTGGCCAACCAAAGCCTTGTGGATTTGGTAGATGGAAACTGAAAAAAGCCTGTCACATATATGCGTGTGTGTGTGTGTGTGTGTGTGTGTCCATATTTGTTCTGCACCACCGCTTGACAACTAGTGTTGGTTAGTTTATGCCCTGTAACTTAGCAGTTCAGTGAAAGAGACAGATAGAATAAGTACCAGGCTTTAAGGAAAAAACAGTACTGGGGTCAAATTGTTCAACTAGAAACTCTTCAAGGTGGTGCCCCAGTATGGCTGTAGTCTAATGACTGAAACAAATAGAGGATAAAAGATATATATATATATATATATATATATATATATATATATGAAAGAAGAAATAACAGGAAGAAGATGCACTTTATATCAGAACTAAGCAAGGTTATGATTGTATCTTATTCAATATATGTAACCATATTTTAGCTACACTCTGAAAAATTTTACTGTACATAAAAAATCTTTCCTAGGAAGATTGAAATAAATTGAGATGTTTCCAGGCATTTAATTAAATTTTGTGATAGTTTATATTTTGTATGATTTTCTGAAATGATCCTTAACATGTTAACCACCTCAGCTGTTACTGGTGATGCCATGTATTCTTGGTCAAACTACATACTGTTTAATTACAAGGAAATGTAATTTTTTTTACTTTCTAACAATATTTCATAATTATGTTTTACTATTTAGCACTCGTAAAGGCAGCGAGTTGGCAGAATCTGGACAAAATGCTGAGTGGCATTTCATCCATGTTTACATTCTGTGTTCAAATTCTGCCAAGCTCTACTTTGCTTTTCATCCTTTCGGGATTGTTAAATTAAGTACCAATTTGAACACTGGGGTTGATATAATTGACATATCTCTTGCCTGAAATTGCTGGCCTTGTGCCAAAATTTGAAATCAATATTTAAACATCCTTGAAACCATGTCAAAGATACAGAGTATAATATTTTCTCAAATTATGGAAATATATCACTGCATGTGGCATATGGTGAAGTTTATGGTGAACCACCAGTGGTACATGTGTCAGTTAACATGTTAAGGATTATGAATTAACTGCAATGATTTTCGTGTGGAAGTGTCAATAGTTCATCTGCTATTGGTACTTAATGTAACCCTGATAGACACTTAAATTTCAACGGCTCAGTCCATCTGGCTGAAAATATCTTTCTTATAAAGGTATGTTTTTGTTGCTGTAGACAGCAGGAGGACTACATCTCCTCCTCCTCCTCCTCCTCCTCATCATCATCATCATCATCATCATCATCATCATTTAACATCTGCCTTCCATGCTGGCATGGGTAAGATGGTTTACCAGAATCCAATGAGCTTGTGGACTGCGGCAGAGTTCTGTATGGTTGGATGCCCTTCCTAACACCAACCACTTTACAGAGTGTGTTGGGTGGGTTTTTTTGTGGCACTAGCACTATTTAGGTTGCCAAGTTACTCACAAAACAAATAAATACCTTTGGAGGGTCGTAGAGAGGAAGGTACCATATGACATATGTTGAGAAGCAAACTATGACAGCAGGACAGGAACAGGTATCTTGCTGTCAAGGAGATACATGGCTACCCAGCATTATAATAATGTGAGTGGGAATAGCTGAAAAGAGAGACATGCTGATGGAAATAAGATGTCAGAAGGTAGAGATGGGCAGCTGGATAAGTTTGTAAGAACGTGAGAGGAGAGTGACTGATGGGGGTGGAGGTGTGATTAATGGTTATATATGAATTTGGGAGAAAGTGATATAAAATAGCAGTGGTTCTGGAGGGAAGAGGAGATAAATGACAAAACTACTTTGCATGAGCACATGATGAAGAGCAGTAGAAAACTATTCTATTCTATTTGTTGCTTCAAGTTGATGAATATGATTGCCAAGTTGAATATAATTGTGAAGCAATGATTTAATTCACATGGTGATTATGAATTTTAATTGACCGCTCTCGTCATTTTAGATGTACTAATTTTGATTTTCCCTTTTTTTCTTTTTTTGTAGTTGCAAAATAAAATTATCATCAATGTGAGTCCTTTGGAGTTTGGTCATTGTTTAATTGTACCTGAAATAAATAAATGTCTTCCACAGGTGAGATAAATCAATACTTGTTTTTGAGAGGAGAAATTCTGAGATATAGGGAAAATATTGAGCATCTTGGGCATCGTCATCATCATCATCATTTAATGTCTGTCTTCTATACTGTCATGGGTTGAATGTTTCAACAGGTTCTAATGAACTGGAGGACTTCATCATGCTCTTGTATCTGTTTTGGCATGGTTTCTACAGTTGGATGCCCTTCCTAATGCTTACCACCTTATAGAGTGTACTGAGTGCTCTTTTTGACTACAGTGTTAGTGAAGATGACTAATGGAGAATCGAAGAAAGATAGAGAAGGCATGATGATGAGAGGAATGAATTTATATTTTTGATAGAATTAGTAAAGGAGAGAGTATGAAAATAGTAGAGTAGGCACTAATTAGTGGCAGCAGGGAATGTGGTAGAGAACAGAGAAAAGGGAAGAGATTTGTCAGGGGAGTTATTGAGAAAAGTGGGAGGACAGAGTAGAAAAGTAATTGGGTTGGTTATGCAGGAGATGTCTAGGGCTATCCTACTTTATAAGAGCAAATACGGATGGAAGGTATGAGGGAGAGGGGACAGAAAGGGAGCAGTAGACTAGGGTGGAGAGGAATTCTGAAAGAATCCTTGCAGGAAAGAAACGTTAGGAGGGTCTGGGTATAAGCCAGATGGGGAGGGGAA
Source organism: Octopus bimaculoides (assembly GCF_001194135.2). NCBI lineage: Eukaryota > Metazoa > Mollusca > Cephalopoda > Octopoda > Octopodidae > Octopus > Octopus bimaculoides. Next base: position 42,280,100 of record NC_068991.1, on the reverse strand, counting down.
GATACTGAGGGATGTTGAGGAGCCGGAAGAATTGTAGGGAGAGGGTAATGAGAGAAAATGAGTTGGGGAGCAGTGACTGAGTGCAGTGAGAGCAATGAAGGAAAGAGAGGCTGGAAGGCACCATAGAAATAGGTGGAAGAGGGGAGAACAGGAATGGGAATGCTGTGCAAGCATTCCAAATGGAGAGGCAGTGGAGAGAGGATGGTGAGACAGGGAAAGAGACAGTTAGTAGGAGACTAGGTGGACATTCCAGCTGTGATTACCCTTTCTTTTTATGCATATCCAAGATTACATTTTTTTTTAAGACAGTGGATCTTGTCTTGTTTGATGTGAATATAGGAGAGACAACTGTTCTGGACATCTCATGCAGATAGGTGATACCTACTGGATTAACCCCTTAGCATTGAAACCGATCATATCCAGTCCAAATATTTTTCCCGTTTTATATTCAAACTGGCCAGATCCAGCCTTTCATACCTCTACTACAATGTCATTCTAAAAATAAGGAATCACATCTTCAAAATCTCAAAGCTATGAAACAAAGTATGTGAAATTCAAAATAATGTGAATATATAAACGTTACACTTGACAGAGTAATCTGAATGCTGAAGGGTTAAAAACTGGTGTGAATGGATGATGGAAAATTCCATGATTAGAAGATTTAGGAATCTGACTAGCATAACAAAGCAAATATTGAAATTGTGATGATGATGCCATCCTTATTAAATACCGAGATGGCTGAAGTACCCTATTATAAAATATGGTTTAAAGATTTAAAAAGAAAAGGAGAACGGAAAATATAACATGAAAAAGTTTAGTATGTGAAGGTATATTTGCTGCTTGAAACTTATTTAAAGGCTTAAAACATTTTTTAGCATTTTTGTTGAAAAATATTGGTGTGATAGCCCCAGATATATTTGTCAAATATTGGTTATCATGTTACATAGCACTTCATATTGGTGGATCTATATCGGTTGATGATGATAATGATGATGATGATGATGATGATGATTCAGTTGTTTGGACAACAGCATTACCTGCTTCTGAAATAACTTTTAAGTTTCTGAGCATTCTACAAACTCCTCTGCCCTTAATGTAATTCTAAGGCAGAATCAGCATGGTGTAGTGTGTGTGACAAAGCAGTACCTTTTGAATTACAAGCACAATTCATCTGACAAGCTTTTTTTCAGTTTCCATCTATAGAATTTCACTCAGGTTGACATGAGGCTATAGAAAATGATATTTCCTTGTGATGTCATGTGGAGGGATAGAACCCAAAACCTCATGCCTATGAGCATTTCATATTATTTTATGATGAAAGTAAACAAAGTTTGTTTTTAGAAGCGTTGAGATGTATTGTTAGATATAGAAATAAATTCATTTCACAAATGCATGATAATGCTATAAATAGCGTGATCAGAATAAATTATCCATACATTGCAGAGAAATACGTTACTTGCCGGCCATACATTACTTGTCCGTCTGTTCTGAGTTCAAATGCCACTGGAGTAGACTTGCCTTTCATCCTTTTGGGGTTGATAAAATAAGTACCAGTTGAACACTGGAGTTGATGTAACCAACTTACCCCACTGTGAAATTGCTGGCCTTGTGCCAAAATTTGAAAACAAATAAAATTTACTACAACAGGATTGAGTGATTTATAAAGCAAACTGTGCAATATTTGTCAAACTGAAAATACAAACTATAAGACTGTATATATTATTTTACAGGCTGTCACTTCATTTGGACTACAGCTTGCAGTAGAATTTCTTTTACTCAGTAAACACCCGTGAGTATTAATCATTATATTAGTTCTGACTATATATATATATATATCCAGGTATTCTATTTTATTTATTTTATATAATGGACCAATCACCATGTCTGTAGTATTAGAACTGTGGCCTTTCAGTGCAGTGAAGTAATGGTTTGACCAGAGAAACACTCTAATATATGAGTTATGCACCCTATCATCATCATCATTTAATGTCTGTTGTCCATGCTATCATGTAACATTACTCCAGTGAACCTTCAGAGGTATCCCATTTCAGCCACTCATTGTTGTAACAACTGTCATAATCCTTGCTATATAATATTACAAGGACACTTCTCTCATTTCTGTATTTTATATTTTCCTGATGCTGTTTTTTCTCCAGTTAACTCAAAAATCCTAACCAACAACCACACAACTCAAAATCCTGTAATCCTACCACCGCCACCGCCAACACCACCACCACCACCACCATCATCACTGCTGCTACTACTGCTATCAGTAACAATGATAAACAAGCAATTCTCTTACTTTAGAACATTATAGTATTTGTCAATTATTATTTTATTGCTATGACATCGTATCAAAATGTTATTTGCAACAAGTGCAAAAATAAGATTAAAAATGAAACAAAATAAAAAAAAAGCAAACAGATTTCCCCCCTCTCTACACCACCACCTATCAAAACTTGCTATTAGCTGGCTTCTGATAGATACAGTGAAACAATATCAGTGACCTGGTTATAAATTTACAGCTAAACTTTTTTAACTCATTAAAATGTACAATCATCTTTATCCTTTTTTTTCTATGTTGACTCCGGGACAGGCTGATGCAGTATGTCCTTGAACAAGACACTTCTCTCATTTCATGTTGCTCCAATCTACTCAGATGGAAATAGATACCAACAAAGTGCTGGTGCAACTCTCCCTCCTCTGCCAGCTGTCATATCCTCAGTGTTCCGCTGGGTCAAGAGTGGGGAGAGTTAAGAGGATGTCTATGTCTGCTCACAATTACATTGGCTCCTAAAACAAATTAGCAAAACCACAGAACTAAGGCAGCTAATTAGCCGAGCCATTAGCACGCCAGTTGAAATGCTTAGTGACATTTTGTGTCTTCGTGTTCTGAGTTCAAATTCCACTGAGGTCAACTTCGCCTTTCATCCTTTCAGGATAGATAAAATAAGTACCAGTTAAATTCTGGGGTTGATATAATCAACTTACTTCCTCTTCTGAAATTGCTGGCCTTTTGCCAAAATTTGAAATCAATATGTTGGATAGAATTTTTTGAGGCTGTGTTTTATGGCAGAATGACTTTCTTGACATTAATCCTGTTCAAAAAAACAAAACCAGGATGCATGCAGTATGATAGTATTGTATACTAATGGTTGTATTGGAAACTAATGAAAATACAGCTAAAGTCAATATAACAGTATATGTGTGTTTTAGATGGTTACCTTGACACTTCCAGTGTTGTGATGTGGATTGTTTAATGATTCAGAACAAAAACAAATTGCAATTTATGATGGAGAATTAATACAAAATGTGTGTGTGTGTGTGTGATAAAAAAAAACATCATGTGGGAAATAACCGAAAGCCTAAAATATGAAAAGGAAAAATGGATATTTTACAAAACTGTAAAATAATAATTCTTAAAACAAATGTTGTACTTGGGGATGGTCATATTGCCAGTTTAGCCAATAAAAACACACGCACTGTATATTTGGTGTTAATTTGCTTCAGCTTTATATTACATTACATTACATTTATAGGATTAATGTAATGTAATGTAATATAAAGCTGAAGCAAATTAATACCAAATATACAGTGCGTGTGTTTTTATTGGCTAAACTGGCAATATGACCATCCCCAAGTACAACAACATCTGTTTCAACACACGATTTCACATCAAAAATCTTGCAAAACAAATATATATCTTAAAACAAAATAAGCCTGAAACGACCTTAAAATAAAGACCTTAAAATAAAGACCCCAAAATGTAGACCCTTGAAAGACTCCCCACTTCTCACATCACTACTGAACTGTAAAATAAAAGCCCTTTAAAATGAAATAAAGCTGCAAAAAATATTGCTGCAGTCATCAACCCAATTATTACAGTCTCAGATAGAAAGTTAGTAAAATCTTTTATTTCATGCATAACCTGTCCTGTATATAAGTAGCACCTTATTTCTTAGTTTTTAGGGCCCTTCAATTTTTTTTTTTAAGATTTGTGTAATCTGGGCTACATTTTTCAATGCATCATTTTTTAAGGTGACAAAGTGTACTTTGAGGTATATTTGGGTGTTATTTCTAGTAGGTCAAGTAATCTACAATAAGAGAATCCTTCCTTAGCTTGTGTTTTCTAAATCTGTACAGATGTCAACAACAACAATTACAATTATCATTATGTGGAGAGCTAGCAGAATCATTACTGCATTACTGTGTGAAGGGTTAAGTTGAATTCAGCAGCATTTCTTCTGGCTCTTTACGTTTTGAGTTCAAATGCCATTGAGCTTGACTTTACCTTTCATCCTTTTGGGGTTGATAAAATAAATACTAGTCAAGTACTGGGGTCGATGAATTCAACTTAACCCTTCACACAAAATTTAAGGCCTTGTGCTTATAGCAGAAAGAACTTATGATGATGAACACTGAATGCAATGATTTTATAGCAACTGGAAGTAAAGGAATTGAATATGTTTCTGTGAAATGTGGAGCATTAACATAGAAAGAAGACTGAATGCATGCATGTTAAAAAAAAAAACGTTAACTGAATGTTAGTTATTGTATACAGGAGAGATGCTTATGTGGTTTTAGCAGAGTTGTGTGATATAAAATGTTGGTGGGATTGCTGACAGATGGTGTTCCTTCTTGAGTTATTCAAAAAGATTTTTGGAAGATGTAATGTGAAATCTATGAACATTAGAGGTTTTAAAGAGGAAGTGACTCCTCATCATGATGCATGGAAATAGCCATCATGTATAAGCAAGGAAAAACATGCATGAAAATGGCAATAATTGGGATTAACATTAATTTATGGCTATTAGAAAGTTGCGAGATTGTAACATTTTGGAAAGTGTTCAGATGGAGTTGAGTGACTTTGGTATGAAGTTTTTCTTCTTGTTTTATCAGCTAAGGATTCTAATATTTCAAGAGAAAGTATTTTCAGTTTTTTTTCAATTTCCCATTGGTTACCCCTACGCAATGAGTGAGAGAGAGAGAGAGAGAGGTGGGGGAGAACATTGTAATAAACATTATAACAAAATAAATTATAAATTTATGTTTGCAGTTTGTGTATATACTGTGTATTATAGATATTGTGTATGCTATGCATTTCTATATTGTATGTACTGCACATTGTATATTGTATATACTGTGCATTTTATATCATATATCTGTATCTTTAAAAGAGAGTTTTCTATGTATATAAAAGAGAGCTTGTGTGTGTGTGTGTGTGTGTGTGTGTGTGTGTGCACATGTTCCTTATGCATTCGAAAACTGAGCTGCCAATTTTGGTGTAAAGGGTATCAAAAAATTCAGTAATCATTCGGCTACCAGATAAACTTTAATTTCATTTACATATCTTCTATGTTATCTCAACAACCAACTTTGGTTATTTGAAAGACACTGCTCTACAATGACCAGGTTTCATTAGAAAGTGAAAATAGTTTCATACTTTCAATTTTAACCAAAATTACAGTATTGCATTATGAGATGTGTGAATAATGAAAGTAATGTTTCTCCAAATCAGTCACATCTTTACTATAATAAAGAAAGCTGCTTATCATCTATTTATATACTGGGTCATCTCATAAGTAATGTGGTCAGAGGGGGACAGGATAAACTACCTGCATCAACTTGTTATAAAAGTAGGTAGTAATTTTACCTTGTCCTTATTCTTAATACAAGTTTTGAAGAGTGCAGTTTGATTTTAACAGTTATTTTTTCAAAGTTATAGTGGAAGTGACAAAGGAACATATTCAACATATTTTGCTATATGAGTTCAGTAAAGGCAACATCATCATCATCATCATCATCATCATCATCATCATCATCGTTTAATGTCCGTTTTCCATGCTGGCATGGGTTGGATGGTTTGACAGGGGTCTGGGAAGCCAGTAGGCTGCACTAGGGTCCTGCAGTGTTTCTTCAGCTGGATGCCCTTCCTAACGCCAACCACTCCAAGAGTGTAGTGGATGCTTTTTACGCGCTACCAGCACAGGGGCCAGAGAGGGCTGGCAACAACCACGATTGGTTGGTGTTTTTTATGTGCCACCGGCATGGAAGGCAGTCAAGGTGGTGCTGGCATTGACCACGTTCAGTTGGTGCTTTTACGTGCCACCAGCACAGGGATCACAACTGCAATTGACTCAGTAGGTCTCCTCAAGCATGGCATGTCACCCTACGATCCAAGGTACTTTTGAGTGGGCTGGTTATGTGACACTGGTGTAGGTTACAGCTGTGAACTCACTTTATTTGC
>NC_068991.1:42271522-42273843 GCF_001194135.2 Octopus bimaculoides | reverse complement strand
CACTGGTGTAGGTTACAGCTGTGAACTCACTTTATTTGCCGGGTCTTCTCAGTCACAGCATATCTTCAGAGGTCTCGATATTTTGTCATTGCTTCTGTGAGGCCCAACATTCGAAGGTCATGCTTTACCACCTCATCCCTCTACCCCGGATTCCTTCCACTGTTTGGGAGTGACACTTCTTCACACAGATCTCCTCATCCATCCATAGTACATGACCATACCAATGCAAACGTCTCTCTTGCATGCCACTCTGATGCTTCTTATATCCATCATTTCTCTCAGGGTGCTTACACTCTGTCATGTGTGCACACTGACATGACACACCCAGGAAATCATGCTAGCTTCATTTCTTTCAAGCCTACGCATGTCTTCAGCAGTCATGGCCCATGTTTCACTGCTGTGAAGCATGGCAGTATGCACACATGCATCGTACAATCTACCTTTCACTCTGAGCGAGAGGCCCTTTATCACCAGTAGGAGTAGGGGCTTTCTCAACTTTGCCCAGGCTATTCTTATTCTAGTGGTAACACTCTCTGAGCATCCACCCCCACTACAGACTTGGTCACCTAGGTAGTAGAAGCTATCAACTACTAGTTTCTTCCCCTGACATCTGATGGAATCAGTTTTCTGAGCATCTGTGGTGTTTATTGCCCCTATGCATCTGCCACACATGAAAGCTATCTTCCTTTGATGTTGTTGCACCACTTATGTGTCCATAGCTTACACTGGGTACATCTTATGGAGTTTCTACCTACACCTTTTCTACAGATCAAGCAGGGCCACCTACCTGAAGAGGTGTGTGATGTGTTCGCCTTCCTACTTACCAGAACTTTGGTCTTTGCAACATTGACTAAGGCCCTTCAATTCTAAACTTTGCTTCCACACCTGAAATTTCTCCTCTAGTTCTGGTAGTGATTCTGCTATGAGGGCTAGGTTATCAGCATAGAGGAGCTCCCAGGGGCAACCTGTCATGAATTCTTCTGTTATTGCCTGGAGGACTATGATGAATAAGAGGGGGCTGAGGGCTGATCCTTGGTAGACCCCCTACTTCTACCCGGAATTCTTCACTATACTCATTGCCAACTCTAACCTTACTAACGGCATCTCTGTATAGGACCTGTACAGCCCTTATTAACCATTCATCAATCCCCAGTTTCCACATTGCTCACTAGATAAGGGATTGGGGGACCCTGTCAAAGGTTTTCTCCAAGTCCATAAAAGCCAAGTATAGGGGTTTATCTTTGGCTAGGTATTTCTCCTGAAGTTGCCATACCAGGAATATAGCATCAGCAGTGCTTCTACCTGGCACAAAACCAAACTGCATCTCATCTAAGCAGACTCTCTCCCTAATGAGAAGGGTTATAACCCTCTCCGTGACCTTCATCACCTGATCCAGCTGTTTGATACCCCTGTAGTTATTTCTATCTAAAGCATCACCTTTTTCCTCGTAGTAGTTGACTATGGTGCTGCTATGACAGTCATTGGGTATGACTCCATCTTGAACTACCTGGTTTACAATATGGGTGACTAGGCCAGAGCCCACACCACCAGATGTTTTAAGCATCTCTGCAGTGATTCCTGATGGGCCGGGGGCTTTTTCTGGTTTCATGCCCTTAATTGCTTTATCTACCAGGGTGCTGTCTATTTGGATAGCTGGTCCCTCTACTGGGTCAACATTAACGGAAAGTGCGAGGAATATTTATGCAGTATATGGGGATTGGACAATAAATGTAAGCCAGTGTCAATATTGGTTATAGAAATTCCAAGCCGGAAACTACAGCCTAGAAGACGAGTCTCATCCTGGAAGATCTGTAGAGTTTGATGAAGATGCTCTGCAAACTCTGGTGGAACAAAATCCCATAACTGTTGAACTAGCAAAGAAACTTGGATTTAGTCATTCAGTCAGTCATTCAAGTCAGCACTAAAAGAAAAACAACCATCATTGGTTTCAAAATGAAAAGTGTTCTTCTATCAGAATAATGCTTGACCACATACAGCGAGGATGAGATTCATAAGGCTGGAGCAGTTTCAATGGGAAATAATGCTTTACCCACCATATTTGCCAGACATTGAAAACATGATTTCTGGGCAGAATCATATTAACCCCCTTTTATATGGTGAAATAATACATAGTTTGTGATCCTTCTTAAGAACAGAAAGCACTTCCATGCAGACTCATGCAAATTGTACCCTCCCCCTTCACTTTTAAACAAACAATAACATCCATTATGCCAGTAATCCAGTTCACTATATATCAGTTGTTCTGGTTCGGCCCATAAGAAAGGAACAAATAATACAATGTGGTTGTAAGTCATAACACC
>NC_068991.1:42259402-42270519 GCF_001194135.2 Octopus bimaculoides | reverse complement strand
TACAGTTAGAAAAAATATTTACCATTTCAAGTCATCATTAAAAACAAAGCTTATCAGTTTTGGAATGAAATAATAATTTTATTCTTTTATTCTAAGTTGTAAATTTTGCCCAAGAAATAAAGCAAATAATCACCAAATGCATTGTTAAAAATCTGCAACTTGATAGCAAATATCTCCAAATTGATTAGAAATGCATAAATTTAATAACAATGTTTTTGAGATTCCGGTTCGAATGACATGAGTGTTTTTGTTTCACTTTTGACACGTAATACTTAAATAGTGGAGGAGATTGATGTTGCTGTGGGCTGGAAGTATGCAAGAAGTTAAAATTTTGTTGTGACTAAAACACAACCAGGACCTTAAATAAGGCATGTGTAAAATTTGAATGAAATTGGTTGTGTAGTTCTGGAGTTTTAGGGATTCACACAGACACAGACACACAGACATACATTCTCAATTTTATATATATATAGATATTTATGCATATCACTACTTAGTGCTCCCACTCTGTCATATATTGTGTATTGTAAATACTGTGTATTATATCTTGTATATATATCATGCATTGTATATATTGTATGCTGTTTTTTTTAATATTGTGTATTGTATATATACAATACCCTATATATGCAATATTGTATGTAATGTATATATTGTGTCTTGCATATATATAATTAAATAAATTGTAAATGCTGTGCATGTCTGTTAATAGTATACACCTGAATTCATGTTTGTAGTTATTGTGTATGCTGTTTACTAAACTACAAATATCATACATAAATACAAATGACTTCCCCAAAATTGACTTCAAGTTTCTTTTAGTTAAGTCTCCATTCCTATCTCATTTCTATGAATTAAGTTGAGTGCTGTTTAACTTTTGTGTTTCAGAAAGTCCAGCATTTAACAAAGAACCTTTATGAGATTTTAGATTGGCCTGCTTCTGGATTTATCTTCCAGCTGGAAGAAAATGCTTTGGTAACTTTTATTGAGTAAGTGTGCTTCATATTTTTGAAAATTATTTTTGAATGTGTAATACTTTATGTTTCATTGATGTCTTCTTGAGTTTAAAGATATTGGTCCTGTCATGTGAAATGTAAAGTTTATAAATTCACACTCTGATATTTGATACTTCAGCACTTATGACTTGATATTACCTAAATTTTGATGTAAAACACATGGAAAAACAAACAGAGTGTTAATAACAAAATGAATGGAGAACAGAGGTCATAAACAAGTAGATCTTATGTAATCAGAAGAAATATTTACTGATAAATGAAAAAAAAAGTAGGCTTTTTTTTTTACTGTCTGTCATTCTTCTCCAAGTGGCCACAACTGAGATGCATTTTACTTTGCTGTGCCAGGAATCTCTGTCTCCATTGACTTTGAGAGATTCTCAGTTTTATATTTTGTGACTTTGCCAATAACATCAATGCTGCTGAGTGGGACTTGTTATCTATTAGGGTATGGAAGCTGTCAAAATATAATATCTAATATGGTCTGTTGTTGAGATGAGTGAAATATATTCATAAATCTCTCAGGTTAATAGTGAAATGACAAGATGATAGTCTGGAACTTGTTTAAACAGTCACCTGAGGATGTGCATTGTACACCTGTGATGTAAGATAATTGACTGCATGACATCTCACCTATAAACTACAGACACAAAAATGTGTTGAAACAGTTTTAGTGATTTTGAATAAAGAATCTCTTTAATTCCATTTTCTGTCTTTGATCTATTTATATAAGTTCTATGGACATTATGGAATTCCTGAAATATATCCAGTAGCATGTGCATCTCTACTGTATGATGACATCAGATAGTCAATAACTGTGGATGAGCTTTGCACAACATTCTACAAGATTTTTTACCTGAATCTTACATAACTGTATGTGTGTATGTATATATACATGTATGTATATATATTTATGTGTGTATGTATATATATGTGTGTGTGTGTGTGTGTGTGTATATATATATACATATGTATGTGTGAGTGTATATATCATCATGATCATGATCATCATCATCATCATCATCATCATCATTTAATGTCCATTGTCCATGCTGGCATGTGTTGGATGGTTTGACTTGGCTGGCATGCTGGAAGGCTGCACCAGACTTCAATCTGATTTGGCATGGTTTTCTATGGCTGGATGCCCTTTCTAACACCAACCACTCTGAGAGGGTCATGGATGCTTTTACGTGCCACCTGCATGGGTGCCATTTGTATAACACTAGGGTGCATTTACTTGTCACCAGCACGGGTGCCAATTCGTGTGACACTGTATCTGCCACAACTGCGATTTTGTTTGGCTTGATAGGTCTTCTTCTCAAGCACGACATAATGCCAAAAGTCTTGGTCATTGCCCCTGTGAGGCCTAACACTCAAAAGGAACTCAGCCACTTTGCATCTGTGAGGTCCAATGCTTGAAAGGAATCAGCCACTTTGCCTCCGTGAGGCCCAACATTCAAAGATGTTTTTTATATGCCATCAGCACGGGTGCACTAGACTTCACAAGTCCTCTCAAGCACAGCACATTGCCAAATGTCTTGGTCACTAGTCATTGCCTCTGTGAGGCTCAAAGTTCAAAGATCATGGTTCACCACCTCGTCCCATGTATTCCTGGGTCTACCTCTACCACAGGTTCCCTCCACAGTTAGAGATCAGCACTTTTTTACACAGTTGTCCTCGTCCATATGCATCATGTGACCATACCAGTACAGTTGTCTCTCTTGCACACCACATCTGATTCCTCTTATGCCTAACGTTTCTTGCAAGATTCTGTCGAACATGTGCACTGACATTGCACATCCAGTGAAGTATACTGGCTTCATTTATCTCAAGTCTATGCATGTCCTTGTCTGTTATAGCCTGTGTTTCACTGCCATGTAGCATAGCTGCTTGCACACAGGTATCAAACAATCTGCCTTTCACTCTGAGAGAGAGGCCCTTTGTTACCAGCAGAGGTAGGAGCTAACGACTAGTTTATGCTGGTGGGTACATTCTTCACCAGAGAAGGTCTTTGCATTTATGAGCAGCCATGTATTTCATTGTCTGTGAGTATGTAGTTGATCTGGCTAGCGTGGTCATCTGATTGATAGGTTATCAGGAAGCTGCCTGCCTTTCTGAAGTAGGTGTTACAAATCGATAGGTTATTTGCATCACAAAATTCCAGTAGCCTTGTTCCCTCTTCATTTCAAAAACCTATTCTATGGCCCATATTTACACATATTTTCATAATTTTTATGAACTGGATTGATATGCACTGCTGTTGTAGATGTAGTATCACAATGGGTGAATGATCAGTCAGCTGATATTTGCAGATAACATGGTACTACTTGGCTTATCAGAAGGTGATCAGCATAAACTGAATGGGCTCATTGTTGAGTGCTGCAAAACAGGTACAAAAATTAGTGTTCCAAAGACAAACATTGGTCCTCTCAAGGAAGTTTTCCCAATGTGCTCTGCATGTTAGTGAAGCATTTCTAAGATATGTGGGAAAGTTTAAGTATCTCAGGGCTGTATTCATGTGTGACAGGAAGCAGGAGGCCCAATTGGATACCTGAATTGCAGCTCCAGCATTCAATACTCAGGAGAGAAGAGGTTGATAAATAAAAAGCCAAACTCAATTCAGTTTTCAGGCCTATCCTCACTTACGTTCATGAATGGGTAATAACTGAAAGAGTATGATTGTGAATACAAGTGGCTAAAATGGGGTTCCTCTAAAAATGTCTGGAGTAACGTTACTCAACAGGTTGTGTAGCTCAGAATCAGGGAATTTCTCCAGGTCAAGCTGCTACTTCTCCACATTGAGAGGTCACTTATGGTTAGAATGTCACAGGGAAAACTCACAAGACAAATTCTTCAAGCCAAACCAACCGGCTAGAGACCTAGGTGTAGACTAAGAATGAGATGGTTGGATAATATCTATAGCCTCAGTTGGCTACACTTGGGAATTCTTCCAGAAAGTGTAATGATAGTTGCTTCTGACATGACTCTATGGAGGAAGTGACTGAGTACTTTACTCCTACAACCCTCCCAAGGATAGTAGACAGAGAAGATGGATAGGTGATATCAACAGGCATGGAGATGAACATCGTCAAATCTTGTTTACTTGATCAGTTAACAGAGATTATGCACACATATATATAGAGAGTTATGAAGAGATTTAGCCAATAATAATGTACATAATAACAAAATAAAAGAATACCACACCTCCTTTATAATGTCTTTCATAAACAATCCAATGCTATAATGGAGTGGAGCAGCTCACACCTGCACTGTAAGTCTTTGGTGTAGTTAACATCAATAGTTTTAGATATAAGAGAGGTGGTTTAGACATATGATAAGAACAAACAGAAAGTATTAACCATTCTGTTCCCATATTTCTGTTCAAATACACTGTCTTCGTTTCAATTAATTTTGAAAATGATGAAAACTTTTGTAAAATAACTTTTTATTATCAACCCTTTTGTTACAATACTTCTATTTTCAATAGGCTGCCTTGGTTTCAATAACTTTTATCATAATGGTAAATTTAGTAGAATAACATTGTTATTATTAAGCTGGCATTTGGAACATAACATGAAATTTTTACGGAAGTTTTAATTTAGGTCACTTTAAAACAGGCAGTTTGTATCCTAGAAGTAGAAGTGTTCTCAGACAAGTTGATACCAAAAGGATTAAGAGATCAAATAGCAAGACTGTGTAAGTGGTCATAATAGAAAATAACTGAGATATTCTGGCATTTATTTGAGCATTTCAGAACCACTTATGGAGATCTAGAATTGGAAAGGCTTGGAGAACAAGGAACTTCAAATGTCATAAACAAGAAAATTAACATTAATTGATTAAATGAGGCAACAATTAGACACCTCATTATGAAATTTAAAAATAGCATCTAAATTGATTATATCTGGTGTACTACTAATTTTGTCATTAGACTAGATATAATCAATATAGACATTATCTGCCTTTTTGTAAAGCGCAATATGACAAATATAGCATTAGTCATAGAACTATCTTGTTAATATCAGAGGTATGTCCTGCTAAAGAACTTCAAGCTATTGACTATTAACAATCTGGTTATAGCTCCTGAAGCCTACCTGTCTCATACACAAGGGTAGAGTATTAGATCCTTGTTACATGTATAGACTACATCTTACCCTTATTAATCATGTGACCTCATTACTAACCCAACACCATCAAATTTTGGTGGATCCCATCTAAAGACTGTGGCTGCTAATGTACTCATAGTCTACTGAATGACAGCTGAGCTACTGACTCACATCAATATTCCACATATTATGTGCAGAAATCAATACAAGGAATTGATGTCCCTGAATATGCTATACAAAAGCCCACTAACAGGGTGGGGCCAACATGCAGCCAAGTGCTGTCCAAACATATGGGCCTGCAAAAAGTAAAACAACACAATAGATTATTTCACTTTCATAGCATTTGTACAACATGATCTGAGCTGACCAACGGAGGCCTGAAACCTGGAAGCCATCTTGAGTTTCTCTCACTCTGCTTGTGTCATCAGATGGGATAAGTGTGTCCCACAGGCGCACGGGTCATTGAGTCATGTGGAGCTGAATCAAGCTGTTATTAAATCATCATCATCATCATCATTTAACATCCATTTTCCATGCTGGCATGGGTTGGCTGGTTTGACAGGAGCTGACAAGGCCAAGAGCCACACTGGGTTTCAAAGTCTGTTTTGGCTTGGTTCTTAATGCCAACCACACTACAGAGTGTCTGGATATTTTTTTTGTACATGACATCAACACCAGTACCTTTTATGTGGCACCATCACTAGTGTTTTTTATATGGTACCATCACCCATGCTTTTTACGTGGCACCAGCACCAGTGTTTTTTATGTGGCACCAACACCAATACTTTTTACATGACACCAGCACCATAAAGTTCATTATCCCTTCTATTTCACATGAACCTATCTGCACACAATATGCTCCTGTTGAATCTGTTCCCACAACATATCCTCCTAGCACCTCCTCATTCTATTTTTGCCCACTTACTGCATTCCCTCCCCTTTGTCTCCCAATCTCCTTTCACAATCTCATGAACTTACCTATCTACTCACACTGTCCTATCCTTGGTTCCACTTGTATACACCTTCCTGTAACTTCAGTATAAACCCCACTGTTGCATCTCTCTCTCCTACTGAAGTGACCATATATCTCCTTCACAGGAAGACACCTATTTTTGTTCCACTTTTCATACTCTGACCTCTCATCACCTGTCATGAAGTAACCTTCTTCAATACTACCACCACCTCAGTTGAGTGGGTTTGAGTTTTGTCGCGTAAATTATTTGGTGACCTCATTGCTACTGGTACCTTGTAAAAAGCACCCAGTCCTCTCTGTAAAGTGGTTGGTGATAGGAAGAAGATCCAGCTAGAGAAACCATGCCAAAGCAGACAGTAGAGCAGACAGTGTCTTCTGCTATAGTCTGGGACCGACCAAAGCCTTGTGAGTGGATTTGGTAAATGGAACTGTTGAGGCTCCTTTAGTGTTACATATTTTTATATTAAGTTAATTGAAATCCACTCTTGTATTATATAAGTTGTCATGTATTTTCTCTACAAGAAACTTGTCCCAGACCCTTCCTTCCTCCCTCCTCCTTCCTTCCTCCCTCCTCCTTCCTTCCTCCCTCCTCCTTCCTTCCTCCCTCCCTCTTCCTTCCTTCTTATTTTAACCTTTTATCACCTAACATAAAGCTGCCTCCTTCTTTACTATAGTCCCTCTCAGTTGATGGGGATCTTAGTCTCATAAGCCACATGGTGACCTCACTAATGATGGTACCATAAAAAAACACCCAATATACTCTGTAAAATGGTTGGCATAGGGAAAGCATCCAGCTGTAGGAGCCATGCCAAAGTTGACATTGGAGTATGATGCAAATCACTTGACCTGAAAAATCTTGTCAAACTATCCAATCCATGCCAACATGGAAGACAGATGTTAAAAGAATAATGGTAATAATAATCCTTTCTATTATAAGTACAAGGCCTGAAATTTTGTGGGAGGAGCCTAGTCAATTACATCAACCCCAGTGCTCAACGGGTACTTATTTTATCAACCCCAAAAGGAAGAAAGGCAAAGTTGACCTTGGCAGAATTTGAACTCAGAACGTGAAGACAGATGAAATGCCACTAAGCATTTTGCCCGGCATGCTAATAGAATGATAATAATAATAAGTAGAAGATGGTGATGATAGTTTGTTTATTATCTTTAGTTTTCCTTAATTATGTTAATGAATATATGTTACATTAATTATCTTACCAATGCATTTGAAGTACTAAATGGTATATGTGGTGTTTAATGGCACAAATGTAGGTTTCCCAATGCAGATGTAAATTTGGATTGGCTGATTGTCATGCTTGAGAAGACACATCAAGCTAAATAAAATCATGGTTGTCCTTGCAAACAGGCTTGTCTCCTACATCTCTCTTCACTTGAGCAATTCTATTCTTGCAGGTTTGTGGGTGCTGGTGCCATGTAAAAGTGTTTGTGCCAGTGTTGCGTAAAAGTATCAAGTACACTCTGTAAAGTGGTTGGTATTAGGAAGCACATCCAGTGATAGAAAACAATGCCAGAACAGGCATGAAGCCCAGGCAGCTCATCAGCTAGCCAGCTCCTGTCAAACTGTCCAATCCATGCCAGAATGGAAAACAAATGCTAAATGATGATGATGATGCTGATGATGAGACCTGTTTTAGTCTGTTTCTTCAGCAAATAAAATGGATGCACTTTGTTTAGAAATATTGTAGGTTATCTTTTTGAGTAGAATTAGCTTTATGAACTTGCTAAACCCTGAGTTAATAATGGAGACATCTGATATCCTGGAAGTCAAATAAACGAACAGACTGGTGGGTGTATGGGACATCTGATATTAAAGATGTTAAGTAAATCAATAAACTGGAGTGAATGTTGATACATCTGATATCATGGGCATTTAATCAATAATAGATGAAATATAAATCAATAGACAAGATGTAACATCCAGCTGGACATGATGATTCTTTTATATTAACTTTGTTTTTGCTATACCTGTTCTTAATTAATATGCTTTCTAGCTATAAAGGCAGCAAGCTGGCAGACTCATTAGCATGCCGAGCAAAATGCTTAGTGGCATTTCATCAGTCTTTGTGTTCTGAGTTCAAATGTCACCAAGGTCGATTTTGCCTTTCATCTTTTCAGAGTCAACAAAATAAGTACCAGTTGAGCTCTGGGGTCAATGCAATTGACTTGGCCCTTTCCCCCAAACAGCTGGCCTTGTGCCAAATTTTGAAATCAGTATGCCTTCTAGTGGCGATTGGGTACCGCTTTTATAATGTTATATTTTTGTGCTTCTGTTGTTATTCTGTTTGCTGCAAAACTTGCTTCTAACTGAGAAAACCAGATAATGGTTGGTATCTCTCGTCCAAGCAGGAGGCAAGACTGTCATAGAAGCTTGGATATATCCTCTATCGAAATGAGACATTTCAAACTCTTTAATATTTTCTTCCATTCAAATGTATTATAATTTTCAAGAAAATGTTTCACTTAGTGGAATAATGCTTTCAACAGCTATGAAGTATAAATTTAGCTTGCTAGAAAGTGCAGTTAAAACTTTTTACAACTATTATTGTTTATTTCTTCAGCTTTCTTCTTTCCTTCAACCTTTAATATAAAATATTTCTCTCTCTCTCTTTACTCTTTTACTTGTTTCAATCATTTGACTTCGGCCATGCTGGAGCACCACCTTTAGTCGAGCAAATTGACCCTGGGACTTATTCCTTGTAAGCCTAGTACTTATTCTATTGGTCTCTTTTGCTGAACCGCTAAGTGACGGGGACATAAACACACCAGCATCGGTTGTCAAGCAATGCTAGGGGGACAAACGCAGACACACATATATATATATATACATATACATATATACAACGGGTTTCTTTTAGTTTCCGTCTACCAAATCCACTCACAAGGCTTTGGTTGGCCCAAGGCTATAGTAGAAGACACTTGCCTAAGATGCCACGCAGTGGGACTGAACCCAGAACCATGTGGTTGGTAAGCAAGCTACTTACCACACAGACACTCCTGTGCCTATTTCTGTTAATAAAATTTTGTGTAATGAAACTGTCATCTATTTTCTATTTAAAATTTTATATATTTATCACGTCGGGGTCACCACTTTTATAACGTGGTGGTTTACCTATTTTATCACTTTTATATGGGTGTTTTATCTTATTCATATGGTTTCAACTTGAAATAGATAATAAATATATTTTATTTCTTGAGTAGGAATCTATATTGATAAACCTGTCACTTAGAACTTAATTATAAGCTTTGTCACTATATATAAATCTTAACTCAGGTTACATAAATGCTGTAATGAAATATATATATCAAGATGCTTAAACAGATATGTTGAAATGTACAAATATGTTGAAGATAAATAAGTTCATGTTTTTTTTCACCCTAAGCTAACCCTAACCCTAACTCTAAAACCCTATCCCTAACCCTAATTCTAAAACCCTAACCCTAACTTTAAAACCCTAACCCTAACTCTAAAACCCAAACCCTAACCCTAACCCTAAAACGCTAAAGCTAAAACCAGTACAAACGCATGATCGTTGTCATAAATAACAGTGACAAACGAAATATATACTGCCGATAGTTGTTGTTGACAAACAACAGCAGTAATTTTATTCAAGGGAAAAGATCCCAAAATAGGCAATTTCGAAAACGCTAAGACAAAATGAAAATACTTCCACAAACAAAATAAACTGAAAAAATTTTTTAAATAACTAACTGAATTGATTAAACTATATACACGTGTATCTCAAATGTAAATATATCAGAAATAACAGTGACAAAGTACATTCACACCGCCAGAACGTCTTGTTGACAAACCACAGCAGTAATTGTTTTCACCTTAATAGACGTCATTGATTGGTTGAAATTACCGAAATACGACAACTTTAACACGAAATAACTTCGAAAATATAGAATTTTCTTAAAAACACTAAGAGTAAATGATGTTTTAAATGACACATTCTACCAGTATACGAAATTTGAATGTGTTTAGTTACAAAAAATTATTTTTTCTATGTGCCAGCCAAAAGGAAAAGATCCGTATTTACTACATTAGTTTATTTACATACATTTAATATTTACAGTATATTTAGAATTAATTTCTCAAAAATCAGGGTTTTTATAACTGCTCAAACCTGAATTCTAAGAACCGTATTTCATGAAAGATTTCTCTTTGACGAAAATTTAGAATTCAAATATGGGCAGTAATTTTAACCAATGGGAAACTAACAATTATACATGTTCAGGCAACATGACCATTACGTCATTACTGCCTTTTACGACTTGCTACAGTATCTTCACTCTAGCAGATAACTCTACCTTATTACTCTGACTATCTGATAATATCATAATAAGCAGCCAATATCTTCTAGATGCTGCTATGATGTTATCTTCATCATCATCTAATGTCCACTTTACCATGCTTGCATGGGTCAGATGAAATTTATTGAGGCAGATTTTTCTATGGTCAGCTGTCCTTCCTGTCACAAACCCTCACCTATTTCCAGGCAATATGTTTCCCCATGGCCAGGTATTTTTTTCACAGTAGTCCAAAAAAAAAAGGTCTTGTGTGATGTCAAGACAATTTGCACTCAATCAAATACTGCCACCCAACAAATATGATAGATTTTTTTTCAGCTTTCATCTGTCAAATTCATTCAGAAGGCTATGATCAGCCCAAAGCTATAGTAAAAGACACTTTCCTAATGTGCCATCCATCATCATCGTTTAACGTCCGCTTTCCATGCTAGCATGGGTTGGACGATTTAACTGAGGACTGGTGAAACTGGATGGCAACACCAGGCTCCAATCTGATTTGGCAGAGTTTCTACAGCTGGACGCCCTTCCTAATGCCAACCACTCAGAAAGTGTAGTGGGTGCTTTTACGTGTCACCTGCACGAAGGCTAATCAGGCGGTACTGGCAACGGCCACGCTCAAAATGGTGTATTTTATGTGCCACCCGCACAAGAGCCAGTCCAGGGGCACTGGCAACGATCTCACTTGAAAATCCT
>NC_068991.1:42254583-42255891 GCF_001194135.2 Octopus bimaculoides | reverse complement strand
ACACACACACACACACACACACACACACACACACAAGTATCTATGTATATACATCATCATCATTTAACATCCGCTTTCCATGCTGGCATGGGTTGGAGAGTTTGATAGGGGCTGGCCAGCTGAAGAGCTGCCCAGGCTCCATGTCTGTTTTGGCATGGTTTCTACAGTTGGATGCCCTTCCTAATGCCAATCACTTTACAGATTGTACTGGATGCCTTTACACAGCACCAGCGTGGGTGCTTCTACATGGCACCAGAACCTACAAGCTCACAAGATTAGAAACTCTCAACTGGAAAGGAATGCAAAAACATTCTTGTTTGCAAAGATGACCGTGTATTAGTTTGATGTCTTCTCAAGCACAGCAAACCACCAGAGGTCTTGTTCCCCTGTCATCCCCTCTGTGAAGTCCAATATCTGAAGATCCTTTCTCACCACTTCATCCCACATCTTTCTGAGTCTACCCCTTCTACATATTCCCTCCGTAATTAGAGCCGGCACTTCTTGATGCAACTGTCTTCATCCATACACATTACATAACCATACCAGCTCAACTTTCTCTCTTGCACACTACATCTGATAGCCAGTTTTTCTCTCAAATCACTTTCACTCTGTTGCATATGCATGCTGACATTATCCATCCAGTGGAGCATACTGGTTTCATTTCTTTCGAGCTTTTGCATGTCTTCAGGAGTCGCTTGCGAAGACCTGTTGAGGCAAGTGAATTTGAAATCTAAATCGAACCAAATTCGATGACTGGCACCCATGCCATCATCGCCTTCATTGGACACTAAACTCTGCTTGCGAAGACCTGTTGGGGCAAGTGAAATTGAAATTATAATTGAACCATATTCGATGACTTGCACCTGTGCCAGTGGAGCACTAACAGCACTGTCCGAGTGTGATCATTGTCAGAGCAGCTGTCTTGCTTCCGTGCTAGTGGCCTGTAAATAGCACCATTTGAGTGTGATCGTTACCAGCGTTGCCTTACTGGCACGTTTAGAAAATCATTTGAGCGAGGTCGTTGCCAGTGCCGCTGGACTGGCTCTTGTGCATGTGGCACGTAAAAAACATCATTTTGAGCATGGCCATTCCCAGTACCATGTGACTGGCCCTCGTGCCGGTAGCATGTAAAAGCACCCACTACACTCTTGGAATGGTTGTCGTTAGGAAGGGCATCCAGCTGTAGAAACTCTGCCAGATCAGATTGGTGCCTGGTGCAGCCATCCGGTTCACCAGTCCTCAGTCAAATTGTCCAACCCATGCTAGCATGGAAAGCAGACATTAAACGATGATGATGATGATGATGAT
>NC_068991.1:42250988-42254231 GCF_001194135.2 Octopus bimaculoides | reverse complement strand
TAGAAGAAAAATGTTTAACAACATTATTAAAAATAAATGTAATACTTATCTTATCGAAATTTTATGATTAAACTAAAATTATAAATGTGACATTATTAACTTTACATTTATCAGAATATAAACTAACATAAATATTAAATGAATTTATATAAAAATATTTATTACACCAATAAATAAAAGAAAAACATTTAACAATATTATTGAAAATAAATGCAAAGCTTATCTTAACGAATCTTTCGTTTAAAATACAATTTAAACGTTATACTCTTAACTAGTATTTTACTAGAATATAAACTAACAATACATGAACATATAAAAATACTTATTTAACCAATAAATCAAAGAGAAATATTAAACAATATTATTGAAAAAATGCAACACTAATCTTATTGCAGTTTTGGTTTAAACTAAAATGTTAAACGTTATGCTATTAACTTAGCGTTAAATAGTATATCAACTAACAATAACAAGTGAATTTATATAAAAATACTTATTTTTGCCTGCCACAGTTCGATGATGCTGACTGGTGAACCAGTGTTTTTGTTGTTGTACAGAGCTCTACTGATATAATGTAGGATAAATATAGTACAACAAACAGGTCAGCAAGTACATCCACTACAGCCATCAGCTGTAAAAACATTTTGTAACAGATTAACATCAACAATCCTTAGCATATTATAGAATAAGGAAGGAGAATAGACAAATAAACAATGCAACCAATATTTAAGTTGCTATACACTATACCATTTTGTTTTAGTATCTGGTTTGTAAGATTCTTTATGTGAATTCGGGTGTTGAAACAAATTTTGTTGTGTCTGGGGAGAGTCACACTGCTTTAATATGAACACATTCACTGGTTCAGTTTCCATTCATTATTATTTTATTTGCTTTTGTATCTTCCAAAATTTTTGTTGCTTTTGTAACCTTGTCAGTGGATGTTGACTCTGTCCGTTATAGGAGCTGCATTCCTTTTGTCTATTTGACACCCTGTTGCATACATGTGTGCACCAGCATGTGTGTGTGCTTGTGTATGCACATATGTTTGTATGTATGTAGATTTAGTTTGTTTCATTTGCAAAATCAGCCCCCTTTACTTTTGCTCAGATTGCTTTCAATTTTGGTGTATCAATGCAACTCTAAATTTTGATTATGATCAACCAATTACTTTATCTCATAATTTAAAGAATCTGATGTTATTTGGAATTAAAGATGGGAAATAAGGGTAATTTTAGCCAGTCAACGAGACATTAACAGCTTGTTACCATGACAACCACACATTTTGTTGTGGTTCACTTCACCCACATGTGTTGATTCTTCACACCATCAGATTTACTTCACCTGTGTTTTTGTTTTAATAAAAACTTATATTTATCAATTAGAATTTTATTATAGATATTTTTCGTCAATTGTCTTAATATTTTACATATTTTTCATATACAGCAAAAGTTGTTTGCAATGTTTATACAGTTTCTTGGCTTTATGAAGGTGAATGGAATATGTGAACTTAGTACACAACTGCACACCTACACTTCAAGCACAATACTGACAAACCATCAGTGACTCATTGACTCAGTATTGCCAAGTTTCAGGGACTCATTGACTCAGATAGTTGGATTTATGATTTCATTAGGTTAATACTATTCATAAACATTTAAATTAGGAGTATTTTTTAAACCGTTAGCTTCACATTTCAGCAGCTTAACTGAAATTTAGCCCAAGTAACAGTAACTGAGAGGGATATCGTGGAATACAGAAACTGTGGGTGACATCATTATTGAATTCTGCATGGAAAAACATATAAGATACAGATATTCTTTTTCTTGAGACAAATTCTTTGTTGACTTTGTTGACAAATTCTTAGTTTACAAATCCAGGCATGAAAACGTTACTCAACTTTGAAGTTTTGAAGACAGACACCCCCTTTTCACTCACACACACACACACACACACACACACACACTTATATATTAACGATGCACACAAATACATGACAGGTATACATAATACTGAAATACGCATGAAGTAAACACATACAGACAAATATATTAATATAACAAATTTTAAAAAAAGTAAGAAAAACATACAATCAATGAAGATACAAAAGAAACAGTAAGATGATACATGTTGATCTTCTTAGGTTCTGTTTATTTAGAAACCTACAATGAACAGGTCAGACGCTAAACTATAAATTTCACAGGATACAACCTTAAAGTTGACACCGCTCCACTAATCGCAGAAAATTTCTGTCTCGCTATTGGCTAAAAACACAGTTTTTCCAATTTTTAAACCTCTGTAACTTTTTCTTCCATTTTTTTCTCCACAACATCATACCTTGATAGCAATTACATTATTATAGCCAATTTTCAGATTTTTTAACTTCTTTTTAAAAAATGTATATTTTGCAAATAAAAAAAACTAGATCCATGTATGTACGTATGTATGCATGTATTCTGCATATTCATGTGTTTGTCTGTGTGTGTGCTTATGTGTTTGTGTATGTACATATACACACACACATACATACATACACAAACACACAAGCAAGCATACACACACAAACATGAATATGCAGAATACATACATATCTGCATACATACATAAATACACACATATACATGCATACATACATATGTGCATACACAAGCACACACGCATGCAACAGGATTTCAAACAGACAAGAGAAATGTAGCTCTTATAATGGACAGAGTTGGGAACTTTTCACTTTCATCGGCAGATCGAGAAATTAATCTTTTGTAACTAAACACTTTCAAACTTCGGACACTGGTAGAATGTGTCATATAAAACATCTTTAACTCTTAGTGTTGTTGAGAAAAGTTTCTATTTATGAAGTTATTTTGTGTTAAAGTTGTAATATTTTGATAATTTCAACCAATCAATGACATGTATTCAGCTGAATAAAATTACTGTTGTTGTTTGTCAACAACAACTATTGGCGGTGTATATTTTGTTTGTCATTGTGATTTATGACATATTTCATCTCCGTTACGTCGTATGAATAAACAAGTGTATCTGAAGCATGTTTACTTCATGACACCACCATAATTGTTCGTGCATTTCTACTGCTTTTTAGGGGTTTTTTTCTGTTTTTCAGCTACTATTTTTGGAAAAATTTCCTCCCCCTCCCCCTCCATTTTCTCGCAAATTATTGCTTTTGAAAAATTTTTTTTTTTTTGCCAAAAACCAAGCTTTTCAGATACAAAGATTGCAGAAAATTGCCAAAAA
>NC_068991.1:42248776-42250843 GCF_001194135.2 Octopus bimaculoides | reverse complement strand
CATCCAATTTCTTCATTTTTCACTTCTTTCCGTAACCCTAACTCTGACCCTAAGACCCTAACCCTAAAACCCTAACCCTAAAACCCTAACCCTAATACCCTAACCCTAACTCCCTAACCCTAAAACCCTAACCCTAACCCTAAAACCCTAACCCTAAAACCCTAAAGCTAAAACCAGTACAAATGCATGTATGATGTCATAAATAATAGTGACAAATGAAATATACACTGCCGATAGTTGTTGTTGACAAACAACAGCAGTAATTTTATTCTGCTGAATGCATGTCATTGATTGGTTGAAATTACCAAAACACGACAACTTTAACACAAAACAACTTCAAAAATAGAAACTTTTCTCAACAACACTAAGAGTAAAAGATCTTTTATATGAAACATTCTACCAGGGTCCAAAGTTTGAAAGTGTTTAGTTGCAAAAGATTAATTTCTTGATCTGCCAATGAAAGTGAAAAAATCCCAGAGTTGACATTCATTGACCAGGCAGCAAAAGCAATGAAAATTTTGGAAGACACAAAAAATAAAGAATAGCAAATGAGTGGAAATTGAACCAGTGAATGTGTTAGCTATTAAGGCAATATCACCCCTCCCCCTCGACACAACACTATACCAATGTACCACCAGAAATAATTAAATGATCACCCTAAGAAAGTATCATTTATCAATTCAGGCATGGAACTCCAACAGCTTATGGCTGTAGTGGCTGTACTTGTTGACCTGTTTGCTTCACATTGTCATTGAATTTAGTCATGCCTTAAATGAGAGCAAGCAAAGGAATGTACTACCCATCCTTGACATCTGCAGACTGAATAGCAAAATAAATCACACACACTTCCATCCCCATATAACTACCATTCCTTCCTTTCTTTCCTTCACATCCCCCCTCCCCACAAATACACTCAGAAATATCCACATAACTCAATCAACCTTCTCACTGGTCAAAATGGAAAAACAACCCTCAGTTAAACATTCATTATTGATACAAACAGAAAGACCACCCTTCAGGCGGTTTTCTACTAGCCACTAGATACTATTTCCACAATTGATTCCCAATTCTAATAATTTTTATGATATTTTACCTCTAATTATTACCTATGCCTTAGTGAAGGTGGAGGTATTGTTTTCAGTCATGTTTGTTTGTTTGTGGACAAGATATCTCAAGAACTGCTGGATGGATTCGGATGGCCTTGTGACTGGCATAAACAGATTAGATTTTGGGATCAATCTGTTACTAGACAAATATTCTGGATTATTTTTCTTGTTTTTTTACTTAATTTTTGAGAGCAGTCAGGTTCATTTTTAGTATTCTTTTTTGTGAGAGCAGTCGAGTTTATTTCCGATATTCTCATTTTAAAAATCATCTCTGGCTAATCATTGAGAGGACGTTGGTGTTGCCTTGGCAGAGGTTTGCACTCTCTGAATGCTCTTGTTTCTTTGTATAACAGTGCTTGCTTGCTTAGTAAATATTGCTTTCGTTATTTTATCAGTCATAATGTCTCTTTTTTAAAGAGTCAATTTGTTATATATATTTATCATTAATAATTGGTTGAACTTACATAGGTTTGCATAGATAGATGGATGGATGGATGGATGGAGGGATACACACACACTCACACAAAAGTCTGGTGCTATGAGAACACATGGGAATGATGTTTCCTTACTTTTTCAAATATACCCAAATTTAAAATGATCTAATATAACAATATCATTTATTTGGCATGTATTGAAATATGCCAAAACAATTTAATTCCACACAAATATATGCTACTTTACATATAATTTATGTGTTAATTCTATTTACTGAAACTTACTAAAAAGCGTGTGTGTGTGTGTGTGTGTTGGCACTCTGTCGCTTACGATGTTGAGGGTTCCTGTTGATCCGATCAATGGAACAGCCTGCTCGTGAAATTAACGTGCAAGTGGCTGAACACTCCACAGACACGTGTACCCTTAACGTAGTTCTCGGGGATATTCAGCGTGACACAGTGTGACAAGGCTGACCCTTTGAAATACAGGCACAACAGAAACAGGAAGTAAGAGTGAGAGAAAGTTG
>NC_068991.1:42247486-42248343 GCF_001194135.2 Octopus bimaculoides | reverse complement strand
GTTGATCCTGCATAAGGGCCAGAAGCAACCTCAGCCTCAATAACATGATCATGTAAACTGATAATGATGTAGTGTTGCGATTGCAATGTCCATTATTAGCATCTAAATTTCTCAGAAGCATCATTTTTTTTCTTAAGTTTGAGAATATATGGTGGAAACCCCTGATGGTATAAGTTTGTTGATGAACTCGATTGGGTACAGAGTTTCATTATCGATTGTATCTGAGCTTCTGTATATTTTTAGCTCACCAGGGATCCTGGTCAACAGAAAATCATTCACAAATTGTGCTGCTTCATTTGTTGGAGTAACAATGGATCTGAAAGCATACCACTTTCAAGGCAAGGGTCATTGGGTAGTTTGATTCAGAATTCACCTAGGCTTTTTTCAACAGAAATGTTACCATTTCCAACATCAAGAAGGTGATTAGCAAACTCTCTTTCATTAGAATGACCTTCTGTAAGAAGTCTTAAATTGGTTGTCAACTCCACTACTTCTACATGATTACAAAGAAAATATCTCTTTAGTTATTTTGAAGTAGAATATTCGGATCTTTTTTAAAACGGGGGCCACATTTTTCATTAACGAAACACTTTGAAACTTGGAACACTGGTAGAATGTGTCATATAAAACATCTTTTTCTCTTAGTCTTCTTAAAAAAAAAAGAAATCCATAAATTATTCCATGTTAAAGTTGTCGTATTTCTGTAATTTCAACCAATCTTTGACGTCCATTCAGCCGATATACATTAAGTGCCGACTACATAAACAAACGATTCTGAAACAATTAACCCTAACCCTAACCCTAGGGCTAGGGTTAGGGTTAGGGTTAAAGCAAATTTAAAATGAAAAAAGCAAATA
>NC_068991.1:42237621-42243776 GCF_001194135.2 Octopus bimaculoides | reverse complement strand
TATATATATATATATATATATATATATATATATATATATATTGGGCATGCATGTATTTTGATTTGGGTATGCAGATATTTTGAAAATATCTCACAGAATAGTGACCATGACCTGCATAGTTACAGGCTGCCCTTTGGCAAGGCATAGCACCTGTTCATCCACTCTACCAGGGATATGGCAAAGTCGTGGGATTGCAGCAGGGTGGATTGTGAAGAGGAAGAAGAGCTCAGATGGGCCAACAGTTGTTCTCACATTAATGCTGAATGGAGGAATCCTAGGTAAATGGTCAAGATCAGAAAGCCCTAACAAGAGAGCAATTGCAATACATCCATAGGGGTGGCATCCATGGTTGTGTAATCACACACTCCTGGTGACAGATAGTCATGAGAATCCACGAAAGCAGCAAATACACACACACACACACACATACACACGCACACACACACACACACATATACACACACATGCACACACACACATGCACACACACACATGCACACACACATTTATATGTATAAGCCTTAACGTACTGTATTTATATGAAATTATATATCCTTCTGCTAAGGCTTGATTTGCAAACCTTCATCGTAACACAGTTTTATCTCACCCCTTGTGAACTAGGGAATATATGAACTGCTATGAGTATTTTTATCATTATCATCTTCGTCCTCCTCCTCTTACTTCTTCTCCACCTCCTGTTCCTCCTTTTCTGCTTCTTCATGAGTACTTTAATGTCATTTTCTCATGGTAGCATCAGTGGAACATAACTTAAGGAATTCATATTATCCTAGTTTTAAAGAATAGGTGACCTACTGTTTAAACATTCTCCTTCTCTCACTCTCCCTGTCACCCACATGGTAAGTTTAGTAGAATGAGGTGATAGCAACTTGCTACACTCTCTTCTTGCTGTTCTAGTTTGTATGTTATGCATTGCCTTGTGAATTTTGTTTTGAATGATAAGCATGTTTAATAGTACACTGTTTTGCTATATTTCAAAGTATGCATTCAAAAATAAATAAATAAATAATAATAATAATAATAATAATCCTTTCTACTATAGACTAAAGGCTTGAAATTTTCAGGGAGGGGACTAAGTGATTACATTGACACCAGTATTCAACTGATACTTATTTTAATGACCTCAAAAGGAAGAAAGGCAAAGTCAACTTTGGCAGAATTTGAACTCAGGATGTAAAGACAGATGAAATACCACTAAGCATTTTGTCCTGTGTGCTAACGATCCAGCCAGCTTACAGCTTTACTACTACTACTGCTGCTGCTGCTGCTGCTACTACTACTACTACTACCACCACTACTACTACTACTAATAATAATAATTATTATTATTATTATTATTATTATAGTAATGATAATGAGTTCTTTTATTGGCCACAAGGGCCCAAGACATGGAGTACAATATTGAATGATGAGTTACAGCACAAAAAAAATTACAAAAGCTGCAAAAACATATGGGGTTAACATCAATCAAGGGGAGAAACTAACACATTAAAGGATATAATAGAGGATATATAATAGAAAGTAGAGAAATAAATAAATAGAATCCCCAATAGTGGGGCATTCCACTTAGGGTAACCCAGGGTAAACCCCACACAAAAATCCTGGATTACTCTGCCATCTCCAAGGCATGAGAAAGTGCCCTCTTCCAGTTTCTTTCCTCCTGTTTAGAAAAGCATATTGAGAGTAGATCCATTCAGTCTTACCAGTCTTGCCACTGTCAACCACGTTTTGAATAACACACTAGAAGGCAGCACCTCCTTCTCTACCCTCACCTTCCTCTTCAAATGATATTTGAAGAAATTTATGAGGGCTTGGCCAGATAGGAATGTGCTTGTCGTCAAACCTTTCAGACAGGTCCGCCACACAACCTCTTTTGCCACAGCCATGCCTTCTTTCTTTGTTAAGGGAAGGTGGCGCATCGATCTTCACTATACACTCAGCAGATAGCTGGATTCGTCTTACACGTGGCAGCAGATGCTCCACCCAATCCCACAACTCTCTAATGCATGGACTGTTGATACTTCCATGCCTGAAGAACTTGTCTTGAATGGGCAGTGCTCCTCTGTAGCACTGCCAAGCCAAAGACTTTTGGAAATTGTCTATGATCTTCGACCTGAGGGTCCTCTGGAAGAGACTACTCAGACTGTTCTTGTTGATGCCTAGATTCAATTCTAGGCCATCAGTAATGATGGTCACTCCAGTCACTTTTGACATATGAGTGTTTGGAGGAGAGGATTTAAAAAAAAAAAGAAAAGAAAAAAGAAAAAAGAACTCTAAAAATAAAAGAAGCTGCATCTATTTGTGATGGATGCATGAATGTAATTTGAGTCTAGGAATGGATTTTGCTATGAAGTCACAATGGGGACACTGATAGTTTTGATTTTTCCTGGGATTGGGCAACTGTATCTGTCGATTGTAGGATATAATTCTTTTTATGTTCTGTTTCTTCAATTGAAATTGTTTTGATGCATCATGACACATTTTATGTCATACAAATTGATCTAGGCAATAACTTTCCCAAGATGTCAAACTAAACTGTAGAGATTTTAGTGATTGTTTCAACTTACCCTTATATCTAAGGATGGGCCTTCCTTTACTACTGTATCCCTCTACTTGTTGACCTCACAAAAGAATTTTCAGATGTAATTATCTTTCATCCGAGCAACATGTCCTACCCATTGGCACTGAATTCTCAACAGCATGCTTTTGATACTGGAGATATCACATCTTTCTAAGATTTTGACATTTGATATCTTATCTTGCTATTTTATCTTGCAAATATTGCGCCAACGGCACAGGTCTAAAATTTTAGTAGGGAGGGATTAGTTGATTACCTTGACCCCAATGCTCTACTGGTACTTTATTTTATTATCTCCAAAGAATGAAAACAATGTCAAACTTAATGATTTGAACTGAGAATGTAAAGATGAAATGACATGCCACCAAGTGTTTTGTCCAGTGTGTTTATGATTCTGTCAGCTTGACGTAGTAATAATAATTATGATGATAATAATAATAATAATAATAATAATAATAATAATAATAATAATAATAATAATCCTTTCTACTATCTGTGCCTATCATAAGGAAAAGTTAGTCTTGTATACAAATTAATACATTATATCAACTTATGTTAAATAAATATAATTGATTTAACATACTTCTTTCCATTCTGTGCAGTGTTTACACACTGATCTTCCCTGGGATAGTTGTAACATTTTAGCTTTTCTATGAGAAGAGGTCCTTATTCTCATTGAACTCCTTTCCATCTCTGGAGAGATAGAATACCAAGAGTTTTTCTCCTTAACCGTTTTCACAGTGCAATGTAGCTAATTCTGAGAGAGGTAGAAAGAAAGAAAGAAAGAAAGAAAGAAAGAGGGAGAGAGGATTGACTCCAGTACTTGTCTGATACTTTATCAACTCTGGGATGATAAAAGACAAAGTTTACTTCAGTAGGAATTGAACTTAGAGTGTAGAAAGCCAGACTCAAAACAGCAAGACTCTCTGTTTAATGCTGTAATGTAATCTGCCAGTTTACCACCAGGAAATGTTGTAGCTATACTTGATCAATTGCATGTGTGTATGTATGTACCTGTATGCATGCATGGGTATATACACAAGTGTGTATATGTGTATGTGAACATGTCAATATGATTCAGCTATTTATGTGCTTCTAGTTTGAAAGCCAACTGAAGGGTGTAGCAGTTGGTCTTCTGGTAACAAAGGCCAGACAGAATAAAGGAATGCTAATCACTAATTGTTGTAAGCTTTTGTTAAAGTATTAGTGAATAGAAGTTTGAAGTCTTGTACAGTTACAAAAAGGTTTAAATCTTTAAATCTTTGCTTGAGGCAATGTATAAATATAGAGAAACACTAGAGAAATGAATACTGTGAAACAGCAGAAATAAAAGCATGAAAATTGAGGTAATAGTGTTATCATTCTTTCTTTCTTTCTTTCTTTCTTTATTTCCCTTAAATTTTGTTACTGCAATCCTTTTCTTTATATGTATTTCTCAGAATGTTTAACCCTTCTTACTATCAACCCACATGAGACTGCTCTTAGTTCTATGATACGCTCTTTTTTTTTAAACTGATACAAATTAAAAAAAACTTACTTCAGAATTTCATGTTAATGTTCCAAGCACCAGCTGAACCCTTTAGCATTTAAACCAGC
Organism: Octopus bimaculoides; assembly: GCF_001194135.2. NCBI lineage: Eukaryota > Metazoa > Mollusca > Cephalopoda > Octopoda > Octopodidae > Octopus > Octopus bimaculoides. The sequence continues at coordinate 42,239,584 of NC_068991.1, read as the reverse complement.
CATATCTACCCCAAATATTCTAGTTATTTTATGTTCAAATCAACCAGGTGCCACTTCTCACACCTATCCTACAATATCATTCTAAAAAATATACAATCATTGAAATCTTGAAGCTACAAAATAATGCATGATAAATTCAAAACAATGTGAATAAATAATTATTAAATTTGGCAGAGTAATCTGAATGCTAAAGGGTTAATGATGACAAAGTTATTTTACTAAATTTGTCATCATTTTTAGTATGAATTGAAACAAAAGCAATGTGTTTCAACAAATATATGGTAACAAAAGAGTAAAGTCTATCTGCCAGTCAATCAATCTATCTACCTGACTGTTTACTTCACCCCTTTTCATTCTCCATCCAGCTATATATCTTGATATATTAACCCTTTCAAGCTTAAATTTTTCTGTCAAATGTAATACTCATTTATTCACATTATTTTGAGCTAATCATGCATTATCTTGTTGCTTCAAGGTTTTGAAGATGTGATTGTTTATTTATAGAATGGCATTGCAGAATAAGTGTGAGATGCTGAATCTGGCCATTTTCGACATAGAGCAAGATAGAATATTTGGGTCAGATATAGCCTGTTTAAATGCTAAAGGGTTACGGCAGTCTGTTCATTTTAAAACTTCATGTGCTAAATTGCATTTCCTGGACTTCCTTAAAGTGTAAATGTTTTACATTCTCAAAATACATGCTACATCTCTGCCACTGTACTCTTACTCTTTTGCTTTGTCGTACTTCTACTTTACCCAGGTGCAAAACATTCAGACTGTTTTAATATAGCATTTGCAGAACTCGCTGGACAGTTACCCATCAAAGGTAAGATGTTCGTTTCTTTAAAGTTCATATACAAAAAAAAACTAAACAATATGCTCAAGCATGGCTGTGTGGTAAGAAGTTTGCTTCCCAACCACATGGTTCTGGGTTCAGTCCCACTGCATGACATTTTTGGCAAGTGTCTTCTACTATAGTCTTGGTCGACCAACACCTTATGAATGGATTTGGTTGACGGAAACTGAGAAAAGACTGTCATGTGCGTGTGTGTCTGTGGGTCTGTGTGTGTGTGTGTGTGTGTGTGTGTGTGTGTGTGTGTGTGTGTGTGTGTGTGTGTGTGTGCGCGCGTGTGTCATGTGTCTCTACTTGACAACTGGTGTTGGTGTGTTTACATACCTGTTACTTAGTGGTGATACCAATGTAAGTTAGTTAAGATGATGTAAGAATTCTTATTTCAGAGAGATCTACTTCAGTGTTATGAAACAGCTCAAGATGCCCTTTCTGTCAGCTCTATGAAGTGGCTAAAAAAAATACTGGGATGAAGCTCACCCAGACTTCAGCTATATTACAACAAAACAGCTTTGGCAAAATATATTTCCCTTTGCCAAAAATATGGCTATCACAGATTAGATTAGCAATTGTTATTCCAATGCTCATGATGCTAATTGATTTTCTCAAAATATTGAGAACTGGCCAAAATCTGCCACAAAAGAGATCAAATACAACATAAACAAATTGTTGCTGCCACCACTAAAATCAAAAAGAAGCTGGATAACTATGGACAACTGCTTCAAAACCTTCAGTTTCTATATCCAAATTATAAATTCACATTTATATCAATGATAATTGGTATACTTGGTTTTATTAGTAATTGCCTAAGTGACAATCTGGTAAAGCTAGAATTTTCAGAAAAAGAGCTCAACCAGCTAACTCTCACATTACAAATGCAATCTGTGAGTGGAACAGTAAGAATATGCAAGACTTTTCTCAAGTTCTATATGTGATGTTTTTGTTATTGGCATTCCAACAATGGTGCTTTGTAACTTTGTTAGAAACCAGCTCCTTCTTTACAGGATGACTTCAAATAACTAAAACTAAAACAACATACACACACTCTCTCTCTCTCACTCTCTCTCTCTCTCTCTCTCTCTCTCTCTCTCTCTCTCTCTCTCTCTCTCTCTC
>NC_068991.1:42234945-42237287 GCF_001194135.2 Octopus bimaculoides | reverse complement strand
CCATGTGGGTTCATTTTTGGTGCTTCAAGTCTGAATTTTGTGATATGAAATGAGCAAATCTTTCTTTTTCTTTCTGGGTTTGTAGGAAGGGGCAGTATCTATGGCCTTTGGAGGCCATCCCAGACCAGTGTAATTGTGTCGTTAGTGATTCTCTTGAGCTATTGCAAGTCAACGCCTACAAGAAAGGAAAGTACATGGAGGAAATTCCAGTGTAGTCACATTCTGGCAAGGAAGGATTAGGAATAGCAGTTAGTGCAAGGCTTAAAGTTAGGATACAGAAAGGAGGGGAGACAAGAGTTTTGGAATGTCTGAGTAGAGGTGGCACGATCCCAGCTAGCTCTTCGGATAGAATGTATTCTTCTGGTAACTATCCTTTAAAATGGTCTGTTATCTATTTGCTCAAAGTTTGGTGAACTGAAGAATATAGAATTAGCTGCTCTTTCTAGAAAAGTCTTATAAAACTCCTGCAGTAAATATATAGTCTCTAAACTCATGAAATATTGGTTTCAAGTGTTGGCACAAGGCCAACAATTTCGGGGAAGTAGGTAAGCTGATTACATTAACCACAGTGCTCAACTGGTACTTATTTTATCTACCCTGAAAGGATGAAAGTCATAGCCGACCTCAGCAGAATGTGAACTCAGAACATAAAGACAGTTGAAATGCTGCTAAACATTGTGTCTAGTGTGCTAATGATTCTGCCAACTCATGAAACGTTAATGATATATAATTTAATGTCACTATGCTTGCATTATGATTGTGGTTAAGACATTTAATTCTCAAATAGATTTTCTAACTATAAATAGGTTTTTGCATGTTGCTGAGAAAGTTTGGGTCTGATTTGATGAACAAATTATGAAAGCAAGTCAAGCCATGCAAGGAGCTGCTGTAAATAAGATCAAGAACCACAATGGATTCTCTAGCAATTTTCCAGAGATTTGTCTTTTAGCTTCAATCTCTTTTGTATAGTTCTTGATGCACTAACACAGGGAAGAATTTGTTGGAAATTTGTAGAGAAAAATCCCAAACTAGAAAAATGGTCATGTGTTAATATTCTTAAACGTCAACATGGGATGATGCTCTCTCCCACTCTCTACAAAAGGGTATCATTCACTGAGTATATGTTTGTCAGTATGTGTATGTATGCATGCATGTATGTAAGGAATTTCATTTAGGTGACAATAATTTTTAAAAAAAGATAGTTTATTTTAATAGTATACTTTTCTATTAGTGAATGTTTTTTTCTTATACACACACACACACACACACACTTGCTTGATGTGCAGTGAGATTAAAAATTTAAATTACAAATTTATTTTGTTACTTAAACCCCAGCAATAATAGACCACCACATCATCATTCCATACAATGTTTTTAAGGGAAGAACAGTATTGAAAAACATCAATATATGTCAGAGTGGCAAAGAAACAAGGAAGGTACCAGGTGTTTATGGGATGTGCTAGAAACAACAGCTAAATCACACCTTTTCATCTGAAAATTATTTTGAAATTTTAAACAGAAACAAATTGCAGATTGAACTGTTTGCATTTTGGAATTATAATTTTTTTTTTTTTAATTTGTAAAAAGCCAAAATTTTAAAATTGATGGTGTGTGGAATTAATGAAAAATTTTTTAAAATTTCACTATTGTTTTTAAATCATGTCATTTTCTGTTTGAAAATAAAGGAAGTGGGGATTGTAATGGTGATCTCTGATTTCCAAAATATCTTTCTTTTTTAACCTTCAAGGCATCTCCCATTGTCTTTAAGTGTGTAGTGCAAAAAAAAAAAAAAATATTGCCAAAAATCAGTGTTGAGTGGTCGGGGTTGGAGTTTAAAAAATTATTTTAAAGTGTATAGTGTAAAAAAATTTGGACAATACCTGTCTGGAAGGTAGGGAGGGGGATTCATAAATTTCCCAAAATTTTTTTTCATGTCAAGCTTTCCTCTATCATTTGTAAGGGTGTGGTGAAAAAAATTTGAAAATCCCCATCAAAACAGAACATCCAACTTATGTGGTTGTGCTATTCCGAAAGTCTACCAAGGCATTTTATTATGAAAATTACCCAGCAATAGTAGGATTGTCAGCAATACATATATGTCTATATATCATCATCATCATCATCATCATCGTTTAACGTCCGCTTTCCATGCTAGCATGGGTTGGACGATTTGACTGAGGACTGGTGAAACCGGATGGCAACACCAGGCTCCAGTCTGATTTGGCAGAGTTTCTACAGCTGGATGCCCTTCCTAACGCCAACCACTCAGAGAGTGTAGTGGGTGCTTTTACGTGTCACCCGCACGAAAACGGCCACGCTCGAAATGGTGTCTTTTATGTGCC
>NC_068991.1:42233670-42234145 GCF_001194135.2 Octopus bimaculoides | reverse complement strand
ACAGTCTTTATTGCACCTGAACATCTGCCACAAACAAAAACTAACTTGCTAGTTAACCTGCCTTTGATGTTGCTGCACCTCTTATGTGTCCATAGCTTGCACCGGGTACATCTTATAGAGTTACTACCTACTCCTTTTCTACATACTGAGCAGGGCCATCTACCTGAAGGGGTTTGTGTTTTATCTACCTTCCTACTTATTAGGATTTTGGTTTTAGCTAGGTTGACTCTAAGGCCCTTCAATTCTAGACCTTGCTTCCACACCTGAAACTTCTCCTCTAGTTCTGATATATATATATATATATATATATATATATATGTGTGTGTATGGAAGTGGTGTACTGATATTGTATATCAAGAAAAAAGGAAGCAGTCATAATTTTGGATAATTCTTTATTATTAGTGCTTTCGTTTGTTTAAATGAACTCTTCAAGATAAGAATTAGAATCGAAATGGTAACAAAAAAAAAAAAAAAA
>NC_068991.1:42227265-42233660 GCF_001194135.2 Octopus bimaculoides | reverse complement strand
AGGTTGGGAACCCCTGGTTTAGAAGAAGAGAAAATTTCTTTTTTGTTTTTTTTTTGCTTTGTTTAGATCAGGGGTTCCCAACTGGGGTCCATGAGTTAAAAATTGTAATTTGTGGGCCCATATATAAATTTTGTTTACTAGATATGTACCTGTGTTTATTGAAATTTTCAAGATTTGTATTTGGAATTCATGTTATGAATATAACGAAATTGTTTCATTGTTAGTTTTTACTAACCTACAAACAAGTATTTTATTTCAAAAATTTACATGTGCATATATGGGGTCCACAGATGATAAAATAGCTTTCAGGGGGGTCCACAAGCAAAATAAGGTTGGGAACCCCTGGTTTAGAAGAAGAGAAAATTTCTTTTTTGTTTTTTTTTTGAGAAAGGGAGGAAAAGCAAAGAGTAGGCAAAAAAATAGATAGAGATACATGCAAACTTAGCTTTATGCTGACTGGAAGCAGAAATATCACTTCTCCAATTGTGAAAAATACATGTAGAGAAAGTCAAAACAGTTGATGCAGCCATCATTACTGAAATCACCAAACGAAGTGACAATCAAAGTCATGAAAAATTACTACAACTATGGAAAGAAGACACTAAGTGGGAAAAAGAAAAATCCATAAAAATGTGGGAAAAACAAGAGCGGGTCACTAACTATGGAAAAAAAACATGGAGAAAAATCCATTATGAAAACAAAACCACAACAAAAAATACAAGAAAATCAAAAACAAGCATAGACACCGACCCCAGAGGAACCAGACCAAGGTATTGATCCTCTAATTATCCAAGAAAATATGTGGAGATGACCTCCAGCTCATCCCAAGTGCAGATTAGAAATCCATATTCTGTAATACCAAAACATTACACTGCAATAAACAAATGCATAGAATAAAGAAGACAACTATCAACCCATAATACCAAATGCCCTAGATGGATGAATACATGGAAAGAAAGACAAGTAAAATATGGACAACACAGAAACCATAATATAAATAATCATCATGGAAATTCAAGAAACCCACGATTTACATCCAACAATCCCAAACATCCTGAATGGCCTAACAAACATAAAAGATGGAAAGAAAACAGAACCTGTAGACGATGAAAAATGTACAAAGAACATGAACCATCCCCTCATCTATGAGGCAACCAGACCCACAGAAACAGAAAATGGTAACACAATAACACAATTCCATTTTTAGGGAGAAAATACTACAATCGTGCACCAGACCCAATGTGACAGAATTTTAATGAGCACACAGAACATATAGACCCTAAGATCATAAATTTGTCAAATAGAAACCTTAACAAGAATCTCCTGTTGAAAGGTTTCATATTTTCCCTTACACCCACCCCTTATATCATTCAACTAAAAGCTTATATTGAGAATTTTAACCGTCACCTCTAACTTATAGAATTCTTCAACAATAAGAATGTAAGTGATGAATCAATTGTCAGAAATAAATCCCAGTTCATCCCCTACAAGGTTAATGACAAAAATTTAGACACATATATATAGACACTATTTTGAAATTTCCCATAAGTACTCATAAATGTAAACAGAACCTTCGTGAAGAAAAGGAAGCATTACTAACACTGAAGACAATTCAATCACCCTAAAAGAAATTGAAAAGGGAGGAGCGATAGTAATTATGGACAAAGGCTACTATAAAGATAAAATGTTGGAAATTCTAACAGACCAAACCTACTACAAGGAAGAACCAAGACACCTGGAAAAAATGCAATAGTAAATAAAATCAAAACACTAATTAATGAATACCAAGATTCTTTCACAAACAAGGAGAAAGATTATTTATAGAACTCTGTAACCAAAGAGAGCAATTTCTACAGATTGCCCAAGCTCCACAAAAGCTCAGAAATACAGAGAGCCATAAATGAACAGAGGGACCAATACATAAAAATACTAAGAATTACTGACCTCAAATTGAGACCAATAGTTGCTGGACCTCAAGCCCCAACACAATAACTGAGTCATCTTGTGGATATACTCCTCAAACCTTTATGTTCATTAATTCCCAGCTATATACAGGATGACATAGGTTTCCTTGAGGGCATCCCACCCACTGTCCCAGAAGGTACTATACTTACAAGCTTTGACATCACTAATCTTTATACCAATATACCTAACACTTTGGGCCTAGAAGCAGTCAAACACTGGGTAGAAAAACATAGAGGACAGATAGATAAATGCCTAAAATCTGACTTCATTACCAAGGCCACACGCCTAGTACTAGAAGAAAACACCTTTAGATTCAATAATAAAACATATCGACAGATAAAGGGCATGGCTATGGAGATGAGGTTTGCACTCTCATATGCTAACCTAGTCATGGGGTACTTGGAAGAAAAACTTTATGAGGAGATAAAGAGAACTTTTAATAATGATTGCAAGAAATACAACATTAAAAAGTGGAAATGCTACCTCAATGACTGCTTCATCTTTTGGGAAAAATCAAATGAGGACCTACTAATATTTAATGACATACTTAACACACTTCACTCATCTATCAAATTCATGACAGAATCCAGTTGCAATGAATTACCATTCGTGGATATCCAGTCACAGCAGACATATTTTACAAAAAAAAAAAACAGATGCACCAATATTTGAATATCTACTTTTGCCATCCCTCACTTATCAAAAGAAACATCCCAAGACGTATCTGTACTATAGTGATTGACCCCAAAATAGGTCAAATCTGATGTGATGAACTCAAAGGCTTTCTAACAAAACAGAAATAGCCTTTAGAATAAATAACAATGGAATTAAAAAGGTGATGAAACTAAACATCACACAACTAAAGACATCAAACGAAAAAACTAATGAATGCACAATCTCATTTATCGATACGCGCAATCCTGGGGTAACCAACATTTTTCACCCCATAAAATCAAACCTATCAATACTTCTCCAAAACTCCAAAATGAAAAATCTGATTGATGAAAACCTCTTATGAAACAGTAGATGCCAGCCAAAAAATCTAAAAAAACACCTCATGAGGACAAAATTCACACCAGAGAATGAATCAAAATTCTCCATAAAAGAATGTGGAGATAGCAGTTGTACAACATGCAACAACAGCAACATCTTCAATTATTTAGAAAGTGGTTCCCACAAAAAATTCAAGAGCAGATTCTCATTTAAAGTAAATGCAGACACGATCTGCAAAACACAGAATCTCATATACTGCACTACTTGCCCCAGCTACAAGGAGAATTATACTGGTGAAACAAACAGTTCTCTTTGCCTACATGCAAGAATCCACAGACAACACATCTGAAAAGATGAACTACACAAGATTCCATTGAGCAAGCATCTAGAAATATGCAGTGAAGGAAAATTCAAAATCTTCCCCTTTTACAAATGTTTAAAAGATGACCCAAAGTTCCGAAAAGCAATGGAGCTACACTTCATCAAAAAATTCTCTCCAAAATTAAATGTTTAAAAGAGAAGCAGGGAAAGTGCATTTTGTCAAAAGGATTGGAAAGAGAAACAGAGACAATATCCATGAACACACCTTCAAATGAAACAAACTATGAACACCACATGGTTATCTCACGCAGATACTGTGCCCAGCTAATATGACTGGAAAAATAATGCAACTGAATGCTCCAATGACACTGTATTGCTGTCTAACAATATTCACGTGCCATGTAAGATGATATCAGTGTGTGCTACATGGTTTTGGTCTCCATCAAGAGAGCATCTTCATGGTCATTTTATTTTTTATTAATAGTTATGATGATAGATGAAGAGGAAACATTTATATTACACTGTTACTGTTATTTCTGGATGTAGTTCCAATGTTAATAACGTGATTTTTTTCTTCCTCTCATCTTCAAAACAAAGAATGTCATGAAAAAGAAACCTCTCCTTCCATCTAGCTATCTTTTCCTCCCTTTCTTCAAAAAAAAAAAAAAAAAAGAAACAACAAAATTTTCTCGTCATCAAAACAAAGCAATAAACATCCATAAAACAATCAGCAAAACGCAAAACAAAAAGTGTCACATAACAGAACGAGGAAATGCTCTGTTTTTATCATTATCATTTTCATTTTAATTCTTATCTTGAAGAGATTGTTTAAAAAAACAAAAGTGCTAATAATAAAGAATTATATGATAAAGAATTATCCAAAATTGTGACTGCCTCTTTTTCTTCTTGATATATATGTAGTTGGAAAGGTGTAGCAAAAGATGTTCAGGTAGCAGATGAGATAGGTATGTGGATGACATCAAAGTAAAACAATGGGAAAGCATCAAATTGTGGTTTAAATAATTTATTTAAACAACACTTGCATTTACTTGTTGTATACAGCAAAAATTTCACTACGTGACATTACCAACTTACTTCGAGTTGGTGAAGAAGAAAATAAACGGGAAATACTGTGTCGATATGATGAGGTAGAACTGGCATGTTTTGTGTCTGTGTGTGCTTTGATCATTCAGTGGTACCTGTTTATGTTCTGCATATGCTACTGTATTGGGTCGTTCATGCTGAATATGTGGTTCTCTGTTGGCAGCTTAACTGGCACAAGGCTGTCTCTTGACAGTTTGCCTGGTGATGGCTCTCTGCTCCTGTCATATGTCTGACTGTATTTATAATGGTCATGACACCTAGAAGGACAGATATACTACAGGAGTAATTCCTACCTACGTAGGTCACCTCCTGTCCTCTTGAACCTTAAATTACATGGCTCAGGTCGTAGGTTGAAGGGAAAACCACTCATCACTTTTTGACAGGACAAAGAAATTTCTTTCACACTTGTTTGGCCAGTGGTGGATCAGATGAGCGAGAATCCTTAGATTTGGTTTCAAATCTCAGCTCAGTAAAAGGAAGTGTTAGTTTAGAAAAGTCCTGTAGAAGTGGGACTGGATATGCATCAGGTGCAGTGTAGTTATTTAGCGATCGATAATCACCGCAAACTCGCCAATCAGTTGATGACTTCTTAGGAATGCAGTATATTGGTGAGAACCAGTTGCTGCTGAATGGGCAGATGATTCAGAGGTTGAGCATGTGCTTGAATTCTCACTTGACAGCCTTGAGACGATCTGCTGGTAACCTTCGGGGTTGTGCAGCAACAGGTGGACCACGGGTCTTGATGTGGTGGGTGACTTCATGTTTTGTAGGCTGACTATTGAATACTGGTCGAGTGACGTTCAGGTATTCTTTAGGGATAGCACTGTGATGGGTTGCCGTTGTTTGCAAAATGGTTGGGCTGATTGTGGCCATATGAACGGATATCCTGAGCACAGTGAGCTGAGTGGTGCTATTAACAAGTTTTCTGTGCTTGATGTCTACCAGGAGACCAAAATCATCATCATCATCGTTTAATGTCCGTTTTCCATGCTAGCATGGGTTGAACGGTTTGACTGGGGTCTGGGAAGCCAAGAGGCTGCACCAGTTGAAGTGTCGGAAAAATTGTCTGTCAGTAGAGAGTGAAAGAGTAAGGAATGCACGGTGTTGACTAGAAAGGAAGAAAGGATAGAGGTGGCATCATCTTTCTTGTGGCCGAGGAAAGTGCTGCTCTTTTGTGTCAGTCAGACCAAGAAGCAACATACTCTTTTGCGTCAGCCATGACCAAGAGCAGCACTTTTCTCGGTCGCAAGAAAGATGATGCCACTTCTATCCTTTCTAGTCAGCACTATGCATTCCTTACTCTTTCACTCTCTACTGACAGACAACCTTTTTCTACACTATGAACTACTAACCAGCAAGCCAACCTTACTGTCACTATCACTAGAATTGCTACTGTCTCTTTAACTACCTGTCGGGCAAATGAATAAACATATGTAAATAATATTTCTTCCTTCTTGGTGTTGATTCTTCGATGTTTATTGGTACTCCGACATGAGAACCTTGAAGCATTACATCTACATGCTACATTTGGTAGTGGGCTTCATCATATCAACCTGATATCACATCTTTCATCCAGCCCGCTATATATATATATGAAAAAATGCTTTGTAAATAAATGACAGATAAAAAACATATATGTATACTGAGGGTACAACTGGATGGGAGACACACAGAGTGTCCCTAATCCTCCTTCAGTTATCAACCAAGAAGGTAATACTCAGTTTCACACTCTTAATGAGAACTTCCCATATTGGAGGTGCCTGTGAAAGTTGCAGAGAATGTCAGGTTTCAAGTAAACAAAATGATGCCGAGTGGACATACGAAAATTAAAAACAAGGTAATTTAAGACGATGGACAAAGACAAAATAAATAGGAAATAAGAAAAATATGGCATTAGGGCCAAAAAGACAAGAATGGTGAATAATGCTTAGAAGAAATCCCAAAGGATATGGAAATAAGACAGACATTTTTTGCGATTAAATGGCTGGGTGGCCAGTGTAAAAAGGGGAGAG
>NC_068991.1:42214765-42224765 GCF_001194135.2 Octopus bimaculoides | reverse complement strand
AGCAAGCTCCTTACCTCATAGCCATGCCTTTGCATGGAAAAATTTATGATAAAAACCAGTGATACTTTCAGGTAAAGTATGTTACTGTATGATATATGCTTCTTTTTTTGTATCATTGTTTTCGTAAGACAAGGCAAATTCCGTTTCTCTTACTTATTTATTCAATGTTCAGAAAATAAACCAAATCCAGATGAACCAAGAAATCATCATCTTCATTATTATTATTTATCCTTTCGGGGTTGATAGATTAAGTACCAGTGAAACACTGGGGTCAATGTAATCAACTAGTCCCCTCCCACCACATTTCAGGCTTTGTGCCTTCAGTAGAAAGGATTATTATTATTATTATTATTATTATTATTATTATTATTATTATTATTATTATTATTATTATGGTAGCAAATTGACAGAATCATTAGCACGCTGGACAAATGCTTAATGGCATTTCATTTATCTTCATGTTTTGTGTCCAAATACCACCAAATTCTACTTTTCATTTCAGCCTTTCTGAGTCAATAAGATAAGTACCAATCAAGTCAACACTATTGACTAGCCTCTTCTGCAAAATTTCAAACCTTGTGCCTATTGTAGAAAGGATTGTTGTTGTTGTAGTTGTTGTTTATGTCAAGTGAGGCACATGATCTTTTTCAACTCTCACACCCAAGCACTTTGATGTATATTTTAAATTTTTATGAGAAAAAATGGTGCCACAACATCCTGTTTCCATGTCCCAAAATATTGTTGTAAAAAGCAATTATTATTATTTCTACCATCACTACCACCACCACTATTGCTATTACTGCTGCTGTTACTGCACTATAGAAGCTGCTGTTTTTGTTGTTAATAATGGTAGAGGGCAGCAAACTGGCAGAATTGTTAGAACATCAAACAAACTGCCTTGCATTATATCTTCTGGCTTTTTATATTCTGTCTTTGTATCCTGCTGCAATCATCTCTGTCTTTCATTCCTTCTGGATCAAGAAAATTTAGTACCAGTCAAGTATTGTGGTTGATGGCATTGATCAACTCTCTCCCTGTAAAATTGTTAGCCTTGTGTCTAAATTAGAAACCATTGTTAATAGTGGTTGAAAAGATAGAGCACTGGAGGACATTGAATTCTGTTAATCCTATCAAACCATCCAACCTATGCCAGCATGGAAGATGGACATTAAAAGATGATGATGATGATGATGATAATGATGATTTATTTATGTCCATCTACACTTGTGAGTTGTGGAAGTGTAAGGCTTTGTGGTTACAAATTGGACTCATGATCATAAGATTGTGGTTTTGATTCCTGGACCAGGCTATGCATTGTGCGACCAATATGCATTTCTCTATTTGACAACCTCTTAACACTGAAATAAGATTTTCATGACAATTTCCATGCGGCCAGTTGTCTCAGCAAATTAAGAAAACGAATGCTATTTTTTTTCTTTGATGCTATTTAATCAGAAGCATGGCTGTGTGGTTCAGTACCAAAGTGATATTTGGGCAAGTGTCTTCAACTTTAGTTTTGGACTAACCAAAGTTTTGTGAGTGAATTTCATTGAATGAAACTGAAAGAAGCCTATCATGTATATGTATCTTTGTTTGTTTGTTTGTTTGTGTGTGTGTGGTTTGATTCATATGATGTGGATGAATGTTGACAGCTGCATAAAGAAGTTCTGATTACTTAAAGTGGATAGAACCCATGGGAGTGCAAGCCCCAGAAAGACTTGCTGTGGAGCACTGAATGCCGATCTCAGGACACTGAGCCTTATGAAGGAGATGACAAAGGACTAAAATATCTGATGCCCTGCTGTACTCAAGATGACCTGTTCACCACAGCAAATTGTTAATGTGTTCCTCCCAGCTGAAGGGATGCTTGTCTTGCAAGAATCCCATGTCTATGTCACGTAAAAAGGACCCATGCTGGCTGAGTAAAAGTTACTTGTACTGGTGCCATGTAAAAGCACCATGCTGGTGTCACATAAAATTCACCTGTGTTGGGTCATATTAAAAAGGACCCATGCTAGAGCCATGTAAAAAGCATGCAGCACATTCTGCAAAATGGTTGGTATTATGAATGGCATCCAGTCACAGATACCAAGCCAAATCAGACTAGAACCTGGTGCAGCTCTCCAACTTGCCAGCTCTATTCAAACCATCCAACCCATGCCAGCATGGAAAATAGATGTTAAACAACTATGATGACAACGACGACAACAATGTATATATGTATCTGTGTACATGTTGGCACCTTTATCTTGAAATTTTGTAATAGTTGTGAATGAGTGTCACCATCGTATGAGTGGTGCCCTTCATTTCTAATCTTCTTTGAAAACATGTCCAGCCATGAAGGAAATATTACCATACTTGGAAATTGATAAAAAGTTGATAACAGGAAGGGCGTCCAGGTATAGGAAACCTGCTTCAATGAACTCCATCTGACTGATGCAAGCATGGAAAAGTGGGCCGTAAGATGGTGATGATGATGATGATGATGATGATGTGATTTGGTCACGGGATAAAAACTCATCAGTCAAAATTCATTTGACCCATTTCTGCTTCCCACTCTGAGAAATATTCACAGAATGTATGAAAGAAAACAAATGATTTCCACAGATATTTATTTCAACTTTCAGTAATGAAAACATAGTCAAGTCATATGATTGAGAAATGATGTCATAAACAGAGGAGAGAGAGAGAGAGTGAGGAAGGAAGAGAAAGAAAGGGAGTGGAAGAAAGGGAAGTGAATCAGATAATGTTGAAGAGTGAGTGAATGAGGGAGTGGGGAAGAAATAAATGAAGGAAGCACATTAAGAACTTACGTTACAAGACATTTGTGAGAAACATTGTTTGAAATTGTTTTTGTATTTGTTTTACAAGATACTTGATGTGGAATTGTGTGTTGAAACAGATATTGTTATATTTAGGGACAGTCCTTTTGCCAACAGACACATGCACAATTTCACTTTGACTTCAGCTTAATTAATTTTTAGTTATTTTGTTAAAGTTATTTTGTCACATATTCTGTGACTTCCTCGGTGATTATTTGTTCTTCTTTTCTGTGTCTTCTCTTCTTTTTGGCCTTATCCTGTTTACTCCAACTTGTTTTTCTGTGGTATGTATCCTTGCTGCACATGCATTTGTGTACATGTTGCGTGATGTCTATGTGTTTAGTATGTGTATGTGTGTCTTGTGTGTGTGTATGAGGGTGCATATCGCACTGTTTGTATGTGTTTCCCTTTTTTTCCTGTGCCCTATTCTATCTTTAGTCATTAAGCTGTGGAGTGGGGTGGGGGTGTTACTATTCCATTCATGTTTTCTGTTGAGACTCAGGCTACTTTCTATTGTGCATATGGTCTATGCAATCTGAGTGTTGAATCAATTCTGTGTGGATAGGATCTTAAGCTCTATGTCATCTCTCGAGCCTCCATGTTCTGGTTTAGCATCTTGGTATAGCACTGATGAGCTTTTCTCCTCTTTCAGTTCTTGCCAATTTTCTTTTATCACTCTCCTATGCTATGTGTTGTCTCTCCAATACATGTCATTGTCATGTTTCTGCACATCTTATCCCATAGACTGCACTGACTGAGGAAAATGTAATGAATATGCATATGCTGATTATATAGTAAAAAACGAATTTTGTTATTTTCAAATTAGAGTGCAGAAAACAACTTCTGCCACATTCCATGGAGAAAAACTAGACGTAGTTGATAGCTTCCGCTATCTAGGTGACCAAGTTAGTAGTGGGGGAGGGTGTGCTGAAAGTATAGCTGTTAGAATAAGAATAGTCTGGGCAAAGTTCAGAGAGCTCTTACCTCTGCTAGTGATAAAGGGCCTCTCAGAGTAAAAGGCAGACTGTATGATGCATGTATACAAACAACCATGCTGCATGGCAGTGAAACATGCTGAGGACATGCGTAAGCTTGCAAGAAACAAAGCCAGTATGCTCCAATGGATGTGTAATGTCAGTGTGCATACTAGACAGAGTGTAAGTACCTTGAGAGAAAAGTTGAACCTAAGAAGCATCAGATGTGGTTTGCAAGAAAGACGTTTGCGCTGGTATAGACATGTGGCGAGAATGGATGAGGATAGCTGTGTGAAAAAGTGCCACACCTTAGCGGTTGAGGGAACCTGTGGAAGAGGTAGACCCAGAAAGACCTGGGATGAGGTGGTGAAGCACAACCTTCGAACATTGGGCCTCACCGAGGCAATGACTAGTGACTGAGACCTTTGGAAATATGCTGTGCATGAGAAGACCAGGCAAGAAGACCTGTGACCTAAGCCAGGGGTGTAACCAGCTCACTTATGCATACCTTTCCTTCATTGGACACTAAACTCTGCTTGCGAAGACCTGTTGAGGCAAGTGAAATTGAAATCGAAATCAAATTCGATTACTGGCATCCGTGCTAGTGGAGTGCAAAGAGCACCATCTGAGCATGATCGTTGCTAGAGCAGCTGTCTGGCTTCCATGCTGGTGGCACGTAAAAAGCACCATTTGAGCGTGATCATTACCAGCGTTGCCTCACTGGCACTTGTGCCTGTGGCACATGAACAAAACATTTGAGCAAGGTCGTTGCCAGTTCTGCTGGACTGGCTCTTGTGCAGGTAGTACATAAAAACACCTTCGAGCATGGCTGTTGCCAGTACTGTCTGACTGGCCCTCATGCTGGTGGCACGTAAAAGCACCCACTACACTCTTGGAGTGGTTGGTGTTAGGAAGGGCATCCAGCTGTAGAAACTCTCCCAGATCAGATTGGAGCCTGGTGCAGCCTTCTGGTTCATTAGTCCTCAGTCAAATCATCCAACCCATGCCAGCATGTAAAGCGGGCGTTAAATGATGATGATGATGATGATGATGATGAATATAAACAGAATTCTTTTTTAATCTAAAATATACTCTCCTTCATTTTCTACAGTGCTCTTTCATCTTTCTGGTAGACTTGCAGAGCTCCTCTTCCAAAATTCACCTGTCCATGATGAAAAATACTCCTCCACTACTGTTCTGGCCTTGTTGACAGAATTCATATTTTTCTATCCAAATGATTTTGAAGACTGCAGAATAAATAATAATCAGATGGGGAAATGTTCAGTGAATATAGTGGGTGGAGCATCATTTCCCATTCAAATTGCTCCAGCCTTTGGAATGTTATCTTTGCTGTATGTGACAGAACATTATCCTGATGGAAGAATACCTTTCATCATGAAACCAAAGATCGTCGTTTTTCTTCTAGCGCTGACTTAAGCTGCTCAAGCTACTTGCAGTAGATCTCCTTTGTTATTGCTTGGTTTGGGTTTAAAAGTTCAATGTGGCCTAAACCTTTCATATCTCACCAAACAGATAGCAAAACCTTACGTGGGTAAAGACCCTCTTTAGCCTGGGGTGCCATTTTTCTCCTTTCCCTATCCACTGTCTTCAGTGCTTGACATTTTAATAGGGAACCCATTTCTCATCACCAGTCACTATTCAGTCAAAAAAAGGTTCATTTGTGAGATGTGACAGCAAAGAAGAGCACACATTAACTCTCTGCACGCGATTAGATTTGGAAAGTTTGTGAAGATCCCATTGACCCAATTTACTGACTTTTCTGATGGCATGCAAGTGTCGATGAATGGTTGAATGACCAAATCGAAGCTTCTCTGCTAATTCCTCAACAGTTATGATGGGATTTTGTTCCGCCACAGTTTGCAGGACATCCTCATCAAGCTCTACATTTCTTTCAGGACAAGGCTCGTTTTCTAGGCTGTAGTTTCTGACTTAGAATTTCTGGAAGCACCGTTGACACTGGCTTACACTTATTATCTGATCTCCATAGACTGCATTGATATTCCTTGCACTTTCCATTGTGTTGTTGCATTTATTGAACTCATAAAGCAAAATATGCCGAATATGCTCCTTTGTCACTTCCATTATAGCTTTGAGAAAATAACTATTAAAATCAAGCCGCACTCTTCAAAACTTGCATTAAGAATAAGAACAAAGTAAAATTAATATCTGCGTTTATAGCAAGTTGATGCAGGTGCTTTATTCCATCCCCCCTCTGACTTTTAGTTCATGCAATTGAAAACACTGCATTATTTATAGGATGACTCAATATCTGTGTGTGTGTGGGGGGGTCTGTGTTTGTCCCCCACCACCGCTTGACAACCAGTGTTGGTGTGTAACTTTACAGTTCAGCAAAAGAGACAGATAGAATAAGTACCAGGCTTAAAAAAAGATGAGTGCTGGGGGCGACTCATTTGACTAAAATTCTTGAAGGTGGTGCCCCAGCATGGCCACAGTCTAATGAATGAAACAAATAACAGATAAAAGAGACAGATAAAATGCATGACCAAATTAAAACTCTCTCAATCATGAACTGAATAGAGAATGATTAATATCTTTGCCATGTCAATTTGCACGTGTTTCAAAAACATGATTCAGAAAGAAATATAAGATGTATATATCAACAGATGTAGGTTAAATTTAACATATAACAGTACCGCCAGTGTGCAAGATGGAAGAAAGAACAGTGATCGAAGTTGTAAAGAAATATTTATTTACTGTTATTTTAATATATGCCATACTACGACGGGTAGGCTAGTGTAATAGTATAACACAGTTCATAAAGCATGCAAGATAAAGAAAGTTAATTTCAGCCTGTATATGTGTGTACACGATCTCATAGTAGTATATATAAAGAGATATGGTAATGTTACAGAGAAAAGAAAGTGAGTTAGTGAAAGTGAGAGTGGTGGGATGAAATAACTGCTTCATTCATGAGTTACCATAGTTGTCCCATTGTGCCTTTTCCTTCAGAGACAGCACTTTGTTCAGCTGGGCAGCCAGACTTGGTTCTCACAAACTGACTTTGGCTTACGGAGTTCTTGTTTTTATAACTATCCAAAACCAGTCAGAAGGATAGACATATTATTGAGAACTATAGATTTTGTTGGCGGTCTGTCAACTCTGTTCTAGCTTTTGGTGGCCTAGAAGAGGCTAGAAGGGTCAAGTGGCAAAGACATTATTCTGCTTAGTGAAAGCATCTGGCAAATGTAACTGCTGTCGCTCACAAAAAAACCTATTGTTTTACCATGAGAAAAGTGCTGTTGAACTATTAAGTGAAATTTGGCTATTGAGGATTGAATCCATGCTATGCCTGCATGAAATCATTACATATGTATGTTTCTGTCCCCTTGTTTTGACATCGAGTGATTGTTATAAACGAGCCTCACACTCCTGCAAGCAGTGCTCTTTGTGCTTCCAATCTTCCATGAAAATTTGTCCAGCCATGGGAAAATGTTATCTCACTTGGAAACAGGTGAGGGTTGGAGATAGAAAAGGCATCGTTAGGCCATTGAAAATCTATCCCAACAAATTCTTACCAACCTATGCAATCATGGAAAAGTGGATGTTAAAGTGATGATGAAACAGAAATAAACATTATGGAGATGGGCGTGGTGGGTGGGGATTGGTGTTGCTTAATTTGAAACTCTGTTAATTCACTCCTCTCTCAAGATACCTGTTAGACGATTGAAGTAAGATAGATTAAAAGCATTGAACGTGAATTGTTATAGTTTCAGAGATAAAACACCGTAACAGCCATATATCACAAATTGTTAACTTGTCAGTCTGTTGGGTCATATATTCTCAATTCAGCTGCTGTGATGCAATAGGAAAATAAGCGACAGATTCTACCAACATAACTAATTCTTCTCAGTCAGCATATTTGTTGTTGTTGATGTTATTGTTATCAAAGTTTAAATATTGTGACTGATTTACAAACTTTACAACATTGACATTGTTTAATATTTGCTTTTGATAAACATACTTTGTTGGACACGTCTTTCAGCAGATAGTTTATTTGTCAATTCATTTCAATGGATTGTCAGAGGTTGAGAAAATACCCCTTTTTTTAATAATTTTCATTAGATTAGTGTGCGTGTGCTTATGCCTTCTTGCCTTGATGTTGCAAAATAGTTTTAAATGAGTGTCACTGTCAAAGAAGTAATGTCACTTGGTTCCAATCTTCCATGGAAATCGGTGAGAGTTGTCAACAAGAAGAGCATCTAGCCACAG
This sequence comes from Octopus bimaculoides, assembly GCF_001194135.2. Taxonomy (NCBI): domain Eukaryota; kingdom Metazoa; phylum Mollusca; class Cephalopoda; order Octopoda; family Octopodidae; genus Octopus; species Octopus bimaculoides. Next base: position 42,216,718 of record NC_068991.1, on the reverse strand, counting down.
AAAATCTGCCTCAATAAGATGTGATCCATATAAACATGAACAAAGATGCTAAACCTGTAAAGATGATGATATGTTTTGGAGTTAATATTTGAACTATATGATAATTCAGTTTTGAACATACATATCCTCATATTATGAGGTGGAGGTTAAATTTGTGTTCTGTTTCAAATTTGGTCTTAAATTTTGATCTACAGGCAAAAATACATAAATACAATATAATACCAAAAGAGAGAGACAGACAGGCAAACAGAAATGTGTGTGTGTGTATGTGTGTGTGTGTGTGTGTGTGTGTGTGTATGTGTGTGTGTATCTTCAAAGGTAACAAGGCATGTTTGAAATCTAGTTCAAAGCAAATAATGTCAAGCAATTATAGTGCTGATGACAATAATGATGGTGGTGATGGTGGTAATGATGAAGATGAAGTTCCTCACTCCATAATTACTGTAAAAATGAGTTGTAAAAATAAACAAATTGTAATTTAATATTATGTATTTTTCTTTTATTATTTTAGGTCAAATTAATCCAGTCTCTCATTCCTAAAGGTCAGAAAGTAAATAATTGGCATAAAACATGAACATCTATCAAATTTTGTCTGTCTGTCTCTGTCTCTGTCTATCTCTGTCTGTCTGCCTCTCTCTCTCTCTCCATTGTGGTTTAACTCCAGATCAGCCATAGTTGAACAGAATTATTATCAAAAGCATTGAAACTCTGACCTTATCATTTTTGAGTAAGATGTAGTTTATCTAGGACCACATTATCTTGATCTGTCTGTCTGTCTGTCTGTCCATCCAAATCAGTTTCATGATTCAGAAAGAAATATAAGATGTATATATCAACAGATGTAGGTTAAATTTAACATATAACAGTACCGCCAGTGTGCAAGATGGAAGAAAGAACAGTGATCGAAGTTGTAAAGAAATATTTATTTACTGTTATTTTAATATATGCCATACTACGACGGGTAGGCTAGTGTAATAGTATAACACAGTTCATAAAGCATGCAAGATAAAGAAAGTTAATTTCAGCCTGTATATGTGTGTACACGATCTCATGGGCCAAATACAATGTCTCAGTTGTAAGTTTTATTTATAGTGAGGTTTTTACAGCTTGGAGACCTTCCTAACATCAACCATTTTACTGAATGTAGTGGGTACATTAAATCATGGCACCAGCATGATATATATATTGCAAAGCCTTTTACTAAAAAAGTGCTCTTTGCAATGAAATGTGCAGCTGTAAGCAACGTGTTAAAATATAACATGTTAGAATCAAACCTGCCCTGATGGTTTGTATCAGAAGGAACTTTGTTGTTGACAAAGAAAGAATAAGTTGTGGTGCTAAACTGTGTATCATGAAAGTACTACCAACAAAATAAAATTATTGCATTAATGCATAAATAATTAGTTATTAGATGAAAGATTACAAGAAGGAAAACTGAAGAATAGCAACTACAAAACAAAATATATATATATATACAGTAATACCTCACTTTATGAGGACTCGCTTTATGATACCCTGAGTTTACAAGTTTTATCTTAAAAATATCTTCTTGCCTTTAACCCACCAACGTGGAGTATAGGCCACTTATAATTGAATTCCATGTTGCATAATTTCTCGCTTCTGTACTTATACTCTGCCATGAATGTCCCCCTTTCTCTAGTTCCTTTTGTGTTGATCTATGCCACGAGTTCTTAGGCCTACCCCTCTTTCTATATCCATCCGGATTCCACTGTAAAGCACTTTTCGCTGCATTTGGTGTGTCCTTTCTAATTGTGCTACCAATCCACTTCCACTTTTTCTTAAATATTTGCTCTCTAATCGGAAGTTTACAAGTAAAAAGAATGTCAGGATCATTTATAATAAAAAATATTATTTTTATCATTTTCTGAATTACTTTCACTCGCACTACGCTTGTTCACATCATCACTTGTTGACGCGATCGCCGATTTACAA
>NC_068991.1:42207876-42214746 GCF_001194135.2 Octopus bimaculoides | reverse complement strand
CTCATAGACAGACTTGTAGATTTCTCATTAAAATATAAAAATAAACAGTTTAAACAGCCATTTTGTGTGTGTGGCAATGTTGCAACATGTGGTAACACTGGTTCTGATGTGTCTACACAGCTGCATATAGCGACGGAATAAAAGTTTCTTCTAAGCAAACAACTCTAGATTTGTTTTTTAATGAGAAATCTATAAGTCTGTCTATGAGTGCTTGTAAATCGGCGATCGCGTCAACAAGTGATGATGTGAACAAGCGTAGTGCGAGTGAAAGTAATTCAGAAAATGATAAAAATAATATTTTTTATTATAAATGATCCTGACATTCTTTTTACTTTACATAAAATATTTTTTACATTCTACTGTTGCCTTATTTATTTACAAATATTATAAATTTTATTGGTAAAATATTTTTCTGAGAACGAATTACAATTTACAACATTGCTACTATGGGAAATTATTGCTCTGCTTTACAAGTTTTCCCTTTACGAGCAGTCTCCGGGAACAAATCAACTTGTATATCGGGGCATTACTTTATATAATTTCACATTCTATTGTCCTGTACTATCCTGGTTTTCACTGACTCATGCTGGTTAATAAAGGAAACATAATTAATATTATTAACGTGGTGAGCTGGCAGAATTATTGGCAAACTGGTCAAAATGCTTAGCAGTATTTCTAAAGGCTTTACATTCTGAGTTCAAATTCTGCCAAAGTCAACTTTGCCTTTCTTCCTTTTGGGGTCAATAACATAAGTACTATTCAATACTGGGGTTGAAGTCAATGTAATCGATTTTCCCACTCCTCTCAAAATTTCAGGCCTATGCTGTTGTTGTTGTTGTTGTTGCTGTTGTTGTTGTTGTTGTTGTTGTTGTTGTAATAATAATAATAATAATAAATATTAGGGTGGCAAGCTGGCAGAATCATAAGCATGCCGGACAAAATGCTTAGCAGCATTTTGGAAGTACTTGCATTCTGAGTTCAAATTCCGCTGAGGTCAACTTAGCCTTTCATCCTTTCAGGATCAAGGAAATAAGTACCAGTTATGCACTAGGGTCGATATAATTGACTAGCCCCACCCCCACTATTTCTTGTGCCTTTAGTAGAAAGGATCATTATTATTATTACTGGTTGTCAAGTCGAATAGATGTGTTTCTTCCCATTCTTGTTGTTTCTACCTGGATTACAATTGTTTCCATAACTTTCTTTTTACATGATTTAGATTTGTTATTTGTTTTATGTTATGTAAAAAGAATTTGTGAAGCAAGTTTTAATTCATTTCATTGATATTAACTCTAGAAAACTTTTTAATTTTTTGACATTTTGTTTGACTTCATTCACGAAAGCATGGAACAAAAATGTAAATAGTAATTTTGCCATTGCAAAGCAAAATGATAACAAACCTGACCTACCTAAATTTTTCCTGTTTTAAATATGGAAAAATTTTCAGAAAAAACAAGATATGTTTATATATATATATATATATATATATATATATATATATCTGAGTGGTTGGCGTTTGGAAGGACATCCAGCTGTAGAAACTCTGCCAAATTAGATCGGAGCCTGGTGTAGCCATCCGGTTGCACCAGTCCTCAGTCAAATCGTCCAACCCATGCTAGCATGGAAAGCGGACGTTAAACGATGATGATGATATATATATAGGCTTGACAGGATACATATACTTAAACACACACACATGTATAAATATATACACTTATAGAGATCTCAGCCTCTATCACTACCATCACTTCAGCACATTTCACCATGGTTAGTCAAGTCTTTTGCTGCACAGCATATCACTAATCAGTATGGTTCTTTGTCATCTCCTCTGTGAGATGCATTATCTTCAGGTCGTCTTTTATCACTTCAATTTCCCTCTTCTCCAGGTTCCATCATTTGCTAATAAATTACACTGTGTTACATCATTTTTGTTCTTGGATAGCAACTGTTATTTCCTATTTGCTTACCCTTAGAAAGTATGAAAAATGGCTAATGTTTCGTTCAAACTTTGTTTTCGTTACATTTATTTAAACCCTAAAGAATCTCTTTCACCACATGGCTATGATGCTTCCCCACTACTCCTGTTCATGATCAGAGAAGCACATGTCAGCCACTAAGGGATATGCTCAAGTAGTTAAGGTCAAGCAACTGACAAGCAAATCTGTAGTATAAAGCAGAATAATTGCTATGATGATATTTCTGCTTTGGTAACTTCACACTGAATCTGTCTGATATCTAAACATTGATGTCCAGGTGACAAAAGCAAAGTTTGAAGGGAATAGTAGTCATTTCCTTTGATTCCTAGATTGAAACAAATAGGAAACGACACACATACTGACTAAAGACAAAACAGAAAAAAATTAAATATCGCTAATTTTTTTTTTTTTTACTGTTTAGCGTTTGCGAAGTTAATTCTTTGGTTAGCTTTGCCCACCACTGGTCATAAATAAGTAACGTAGATAGAAATATTTTGATCAACTAAAATTATTTAAGCATTTAGTAGTCAAAAACTCCCTCAGGGAGTGCTTGAAATCTAAAAGGAAGATGAACTTTTTCTTTTATTTTATCTCCACCTTCTCGTATTTCTCAGCTGATTCTATGACGCATCCATTAGTGCTTTATTTCTCCTATAAAAATGCATTTAGCAGATCACGCCATACTGTCCTTTTATTCACTCCCCTGATCATTATTGTTGTTAGTATCTAGCTCCTTCTTTCCTCCAACCATTACTATTATCATACTTTTTACTTTTCTTTTCACGTTTCTTTTCCCTCACACTGTCAAGCTTACGCTTTCTTTTTCTCATTCGCTAGACCTCTTCACACATCGCTGCTTATAAAACTATAAATAAACCGATTCTGACTCAATAACAACTGTGTTGTTCGTATCAGCTTTTGTTTCTTGGTGTTTTATTCTTCCTCTCCCATTCATACAGTCCTTCTATTGGTTAATCAGCACTGTTAACTGAATTTTCAACTCGGAACACGCACTCTTAATCTTCGGTATTAAATTGACGAACAGTTCCTAAATTATGACGATGGCATCAGTTCGCATGTTTTGGAGTTTGTTACTTGTTATGTCAACTTTAGCCCTCGCCAAAGGTTCCTTAGAGTTCAAAGATTGTGGTAATATATTTACATATTCATAAATTCTTGATTTGCTTCATGTAATACTATTTCGCTTCCAGGTTATAGATAATATTTCAATTTTGAATTGCATGAGCGTAACACTAACATGTTTCTTTTTATAATCCTAAAACGTAATGCCGAATGCCGTAGCAGCACCTTCAATTAAATCACCACGAGACAAAACTTTGCCATAGAAATATTGGGGAAAAAAAAAAAAAAAAAATTCATGTTCAGTAAAATAAAGTTTGTATATAGGTTGCTTGTTCATTCTGGTTGTTTATCTTAGGATCAAATTCAAATGCTATTCTTGCAAGACAATACTGTAATTTGTAAGAGATTTGACTACTATTTCTAGCAGTTGGAGCAACCGCGTAAAAACTCCCTTTTGATCGATTTCCTCATACACCTCTAAAATATAGTTTAATACCTCATTGTTATTGTCTTTATGATAGTTGTTTTGTATAAAAACAGTCAGAACTGAAAGCTACTAACGAATATGCACTCTTCACGCGAACAATACGTATATTTGCTGATAGTAAAGACGGCGCGTTGGCAGAATCGTTAGTGAGCCGAACTAAATGTTTGGCGGCATTTCATCCGTCTTTACAGTTTGAGTTCATATTCTGCCGAGATCGACTTTGCCTTTCATCCTTTCAGGTCAGTACAATAGGTACCAGTTGACCTCTGGGTCATTGTAACCGACTAGTCCACTCCCTCAAAATTTCGGGCTTTGTGCGTGTGGTAGAAAAAGTTATTTGGTGATAGTAACAAGATAAAAATAACGTTGGATGGGTGGAGGGGAAAAAAAAAAAAAAAAAAAAAAAAATCCTTGAAACAAGCGAAAACCTGAAAATTCAAATTAGGGCACTATCATGCTATTAGCTGTCAGAAGTGAAAGTGCTCACTGCTAGTGAAGTATCTGTCTGTCTGTTGCTGGCCTGTCGATTCTTTGGCTACTGACAGCTAATACCATGACTGGCCGGAGCGAGCTATATGTCTGTCTGGCTCTCTCTCTATCTATCTATCTATTACTCGAAAGTTCGCGCGTCCGCGCTAGCTAGTCATGGGTAGAAAACACAAATTTAATATAAAAACATATTTCCTGAAATTGCAAATTATTTAAAATATAAAAATATAATTTTCAACAGAGAGAATTTATCAAAATAGAAAACAAATGAAGTTTGAATTTTAAAAATAATAGGATCGACCACTCACGACTAGCTAGCGCGGACGCGCGATCTTTCGAGTAATATGGGCAGTTTGTATGATGCTTGTGTATGAACAGCTATGCTCCTTTGTAGTGAGACGTGAATCCTGAATGCAGACAACACACATAGACTGGAGAGGAATGAAGCAGGTATACTCTGTTGGATGAGCAACATCAGTATGTATGCATGACAAGGTGCAAATGTGCTGAAAAGTTGGGCATAAGAGGAATCAGGTGTAGCATGCAAGAGAGAAGGCTACCATGGTTTGGTCATGTGATACATATGAATGAAAGCAGCTGTATAAAAAAGTGCTGATTACTTAGAGTGGATAACACCTGTGGAAGGTGAGGACCCAAGAAGACAAGATGAAGTAGTGAGGGCTGATGTAAAGATATTTAGCCTCACAGAGGAGATGATAGTGGACTGAGATGTTGGGTGATATGAAGTTCTTGAGAAGACTTACCCACCTCAGTGAAACTAAGTTTTGTGTAAGCACTGTATACTCCACCTACATGTAACATTAATTCACACACCCTACCCTAATGCCCCAAACTACATCTATTTTTCATGTACTATGCTTTTCTCTCCCTCTCCACTCCTGCAGTCCAACACTGTTCTGTCTTCCATCTGCCAGTTGTATCCCCCTTATATACCTGTTCGACCACTCACAACCCCTTTTCCTCTCTCCTTCTCACCTTTTGCACTTTCATGAACTCCCTACGCATGCACCCTGATCAATTCTCAACCATTCCATGTATATTCACATCCTTTGAACCTTGAGAGTATATCCTGGCACATTGCCACCATCTCTTGCTCTCTCTCTTACTCTCACTCTTTCAATTTCTCTGACTGGGATAACCATGTATCTCCTCTACAGCAAAATGCCTGTCTCTGTCCTTCTATCATACACTAACTTCTCATCACCTGGCACAAAGTCACCTCTCTCACTACCTCTCCCCATCTCATTTTAGAGATCTTTGTCTTGCCAGTTACCTGGTGACCTCACCGGTGTTGGTGCCATGTAAAAAACATCCATGGCATCCAGCTATAAAATCCATGCCAAAGCAGACAGTGGAGCTTAACGCAGTCCTCTGGATTATTTACTTTTGTGAAACTGTCCAACCCATGCCAGTACAGTATATGGACGTTAAATGATGATGACTTGGGGACCTCATTAGTGCCAGTGGTACAAAAAAAGAAAAAAGCACCCAATATATACTGTAAAGCAGTTGGCTTTAGGAAGCTGTTGAAACCATGCCAAAGTAGACATGCTGCAGCCCTGCAATTCATTGGATCTTTTTAAACTGTCCAACTCATGCCAGCATAGAAAATAGACTTTAAATTACATGTGTTTGTGTACATGAAAGCATTGTGGATTGTTGACTGATAAGAAAAACTGTGGAAGTGAGCTGAGAGACAACAGGCTTGCAAGAGATATAACAACAATTGAGATACAGAGTAAATATTTGATGTTTACTGAATGGGGAAAATGTCTTGAATTAGTAATAGTTGATTCATGAAAAATGTGGAAATAATTGAATAGAAGAGATCTGAAAACAGAACTTCTCTGATAAAGCAAATCAGAATTATAATGCTTAGTGAGATACTGCGCTGAAAATCTATCCCATTTCTATGAATACGAGGAAAGTAAGGGGATAGAACGTATTACAGTGTTTATTTAAATGTTGATATTTTTTCCTTTCATCAATGTTTTCTTTTTCTTCCAGGCAGTAATCAGGCTACCATAAATACCATAAATGTCTCCAACTGTACCAAATTACCATGTCAGATTAAACGTGGAAGTATAATGCATTTAAATGTATCCTTCACACCAAGTAAAGTATATTTCTACTTCTGCTGTTAAACTGTCTTTTTTTGTATTGGTGTTTTTGCTTTTTTTTGTGTGTTTTTTAAATTTTTAAATAACTTTAGAAATAATAGGTATTTGTTTAAAAATATATTTAATACTTTTTTCTACTGATTATATTTACTTTTCAGTACTCTCACAGGTGAGATATATTTGAAAATTGGGACATTTGCATATAGATAATTAACAAAGGCTGAGGTATAGTTGTGTGGTAAGAAGCTTGCTTCCCAACCACATGGTTCCTGGGTCAGTCCCACTGCATGCCACCTTGTGCAAGTGTCTTCTACTATATATAGCCTTGGGCCAACCAAAGCCTTGTGAGTGGATCTGGTTGACAGAAACTGAAAGAAGCTTGTTGTGTTTGTGTGTATGTGCGTGTCTCTGAGTGGTTGGCGTTAGGAAGGGCATCCAGCTGTAGAAACTCTGCCAAATTAGATTGGAGCCTGGTGTTGCCATCCGGTTTCACCAGTCCTCAGTCAAATCGTCCAACCCATGCTAGCATGGAAAGCGGACGTTAAACGATGATGATGATATATATATGTGTATATATATATGTATATATATATATATATATATATATATATATGTATATGTGTATGTATATGTATATGTGTATGTATATGTGTATGTATATATATGTATATATATATGTATATATATGTATATA
>NC_068991.1:42194826-42207776 GCF_001194135.2 Octopus bimaculoides | reverse complement strand
ACGCATGTCCTCAGCAGTCACGGCCCATGTTTCACTGCCATGCAGCATGGTTGTTCGTATACATGCATCATACAGTCTGCCTTTTACTCTGAGAGGCCCTTTATCACTAGCAGAGGTAAGAGCTCTCTGAACTTTGCCCAGACTATTCTTATTCTAACAGCTATACTTTCAGCACACTCTCCCCCACTACTAACTTGGTCACCTAGATAGCGGAAGCTATCAACTACGTCTAGTTTTTCTCCATGGAATGTGGCAGAAGTTGTTTTCTGCATTGTGGCAGAAGTTGTTTTCTGCACTCTAATTTGAAAATAACAAAATTCGTTTTTTACTATATAATCATACTGGCTTCTTTCCTTGCGAGCTTACGCATATCCTCAGCAGTCACAGCCCATGTTTCACTGCCATGTAGCATGGCTGTTCGTACACATGCGTCATACAGTCTGCCTTTTACTCTGAGTGAGAGTCCCTTTGTCGCCAGCAGAGGTAAGAGCTCTCTAAACTTGGCCCAGGCTATTCTTATTCTAGCAGTTACACTTTCAGCGCACCCACCCCCACTACTAACTTGGTCACCCATGTATATATATATACGTATATATATATATATATATATACGGGCGTAGCTAGGATAAATGGTGCCCAGGGCAAGCATCAAAATTGTGTTCCCCACCCCAATCAAAAAGTGGAAACTCACTTAGAGAAAATGAATAAATGGTTTTAAAAAATTGCAAGAAAAGATTTAATTAAAAACTGACAAAAGATGACAATCTTATCTCAAGGAAGCAAACTGTTCGATAATTTAAAATCCATTCTCTCAAATTCATCACTTTCCACACTGAGAAGGGTGAGATCATTGAGTTGTTGTTGGCTCATAGATGTTCTCGTGTACGAAAGTATTAATTTCAACTTGCCGAAAGATCTCTCGCAGCTAGCGATTGAAGCAGAAATTGTCAGCATGATTTGTATGCTGACTTGCAAATTTGGAAAAATGCATTCATCTCCGATTTGAACAATGAATTTAAGGAAGCTTTCTGGCCTTGTAATCATTTTGGTTGTCTGAGTGGCCCGCAATGCTCTACAGTCCAATATTTCTTCAAAAAGGTACTCTCCATTAATAGCAGAACTGTATACACCAGCAAGATAGTTGCACTTCTCCTTAAGGATAGAGTTGTCAGAAACAGTTGCGTAGCGCAAGCTATGGACACCAAGAAGAAAACCAAACATAGTCAGTTTCGTTAAGGTGAGTGAACCACTCTTCCATTTTAGTTTGAAGACGATTAAGAGCATCCTTCATTATTCTTTCCAACTCTTTCCTTGTGGTTAATTTAGAGTCCCTGATATTTTCACCAGTGGATTGATGCCTTCTTTACTTTCTCTGAAAATCAACATTCCTTTCCTTGCACAGAGCAAAGCTGTCTTCAAGGGACTCACAGATCAAAGATTCTCCTTCATTTTTAAAATAAATTCAAAGAGCTTTGATATCAGCAGCAGTATTGTAGAAGTTCATACTTGGATCTTGGAGTCTCTTTTGCACTCAGTTAATGCAAGAGAGAGTCTTGTTCAAAAATCCCAGCAAGTTCAAGAAATCCTAGCTGAGTATCCGATTATAGAGATTGCAGGCATCACTCCAGGTCTCACAAGTCTTGGTTTCATCATCACTAATTTTTTCAAGAACTTGAAGAATTAGTGAAGGAAGAAAATGACAAGATTTAATGCATGTATTGTATGCTCACAATTATGAGATTGGAAGGCTACAATGGATATTACAATGTAACTTTGTAATTAGCTTCGTTATATAGGTTGGCACCAGTAATCTAACTTGTTCATACAATTTCAAAGAAGACATGTATATTTTCATATAAAGTTTATTGTAGAAAAGTTTTCCAGTACAAAAACGATATGCATGCAAAACTTTACGATCACACCAAGATTTTCTAAGACATCATGAAAATCATGACTTTCCAGGATGCAAAGGGGCTGGCACGGGACCGCCAACGATGGAGAGCACCGGTGGGCCTGGTTGACTCTATGCATGATGATGCCTCTGAGACCTCTAACTTGGAATAACCTCAACCCCATCAAGCAAAGTCATTTTGCCTCATATATGGTAAAATTGACTTACATTTGTGTAATAATTCACACTGATTTCTGAAAAGTGTGTTGGATTCAAACCCAGGAAGAGAGAGAGGAGACGTTTTGTTTATCAGTTACCAGACAAACAAAGTATGGTGGTTTCATTCCTTTTACTGAAAAATATTTCTACATCATTGATCAAGTTCAATGGTTGTCAGGGCAGGCTTAAATCATTGACCCAAATATTTCTCAAGTAATATTTGTGTCAGTGAGGCTATGAAAGCAGATCTGCTTTCATGACCTCTACTCTTCAGTTGTTCCCTAATTGAATTCTGTTTCTATGACTGTTTCACCTCATTCATTTCTCACCATGAAGTTTCAATTTTCCATTCCATTTCATTTGTTGCTACTTATCCACATTCCTCTCAAGATGATCGCTTATTTTATACAATTGACTACATACTTTGCTTCTACAAACCAGACTTCTCTTATAACTGGGTGCTTATGGAAGGGTGTTTATAGTCTTCAACCATCTACTAGTTCTAGCAATACTGGTTCAATAACATTCCTTTTATTATGCAAATCTTTATAGAAAGACGATTATATTGTTAGAAAAATGGACCAAAATAACTGCATGGCACACAAAAGCACATAAAAGTGCACATTCATGAATTCAGACAAAGTAAACCAGTCAGTGAGGAATGAGGGGTCAGTGCATGCATTTTGTGAGGTCAAGTAAGAACACCCATTCTGTCTAGTGACGTATATGGTGATAAGCAAAACAGACCATGCCTGAAAAAATTAAAAAAACTTTTTTAATGGCTTGATTAGTAAATGATCCTTGCCAAAATTGCACCCTACCTCAAAGTGGTCATTCATGACCAAAGAGGTCTTTACCTCATGTTTGTGCATAAATATAATAACTACTATTGATCCCTGTGGAAGGAAATTCAAAGCTGTCTTTTTGAACTCAGTAGTGGAGTTTTTGACATTTGAACTGGTTCACTTCTGTTATATTTTTGCCATATCATTACCTTTTAAAATTAGTTATCAATGTAATTAAAACTTCATCATCATCATCATCATCATCGTTTAACGTCCGCTTTCCATGCCAGCATGGGTTGGACGATTTGACTGAGGACTGGTGAAACTGGATGGCTCCAATCTAATTTGGCAGAGTTTCTACAGCTGGATGCCTTTCCTAACGCCAACCACTCAGAGAGTGTAGTGGGTGCTTTTATGTGTCACCCGTACGAAGGCCAGTCAGGCGGTACTGGCAACGGCCATGCTCAAAATGGTGTCTTTTATGTGCCACCCGCACAAGAGCCTGTCCAGGGGCACTGGCAACGATCTCGCTCGAAAATCCTACGAAGGCCAGTCAGGCAGTACTGGCAACGGCCACGCTCAAAATGGTGCATCTTATGTGCCACCCGCACAAGAGCCAGTCCAGGGGCACTGGCAACGATCTCACTTGGCTTGCCCGGTCTTCTCACGCACAGCACATTTCCAAAGGTCTCGGTGAATAGTCATCGCCTTGGTGAGGCCCAATGTTCGAAGGTCTTGCCTCACCACCTCAGCCCAGGTCTTCCTAATTACAAAATTAATATTTGATATATTAATATAATAATGAAGTGGGAGGCTGCTCATAGCTATATTAATAGATAGTTTATCCATTGCATGTGCTGGTATGGACATGTCCTTTGCCTCTCACAAGATCATCCTACCAGGGTTTTACTCTCATTCAATGCAGTAGCTACAAGCTGAAAGAAGCTTTGTGGCAGATCCTGCACTAGATGGCTGGATGTGATTGGGGAAGATCTCCAGAGGCTTGACACCATCTTGGAGGATGCAAGGGAGCTGGCACAGGACTGCCAGTGATAGAAAGCACTGGTTGGCTCTATGCATGATGATGCCTCTGGGATAACCTCAACCCCATGAAGCAAAAATATGAAACAGCAGCCTATTAATAGAGGCAGAGGCATGGCTGTACAGTTAAGTTCACTTTGCAGCCAAGTAGCTTTGGGTTCAGTCCCACTGTGCAACACCTTGGGAAAGTGTCTCTACTATATCCCTAGACGAACCAATGCCTTGTGAGTGAATTAAGTTGATGGAAATTAGAAACATGCTGTGTGTGTGTGTGTGTGTGTGTTTGTGTGCACACATTTGTATTACCACACCACCACCACCATTCGATAAGTGGTGTTGGTTTTGCTTAGTGATTTAGTGAAAGAGACCAATGAAATAAGTACCAGACTTTAAACCCTTTTGGTACCAACCTACCTGAGGCCACTTTTGGTTCTGATATAAATTTTCTGTTTTAATGTGATGTAAATTAAAATCTTCCATCAAAATTTTATGTTAATTTATGTTTCAAGCACCATCTTAGTAATGTTATTTTGGTAAATTGTTCATTTTTGAAATTAATTAAAACAAAGTCATTGCATTTCGAAAGAAATATGTTAATTAACCCTGTATTAGTCACATAAGGTGTTTTATTATGTGTTTTATTACCCCCCCCCCCCCCCACTATTTTTTTAAGTGCTCATAATTCCTAGTTGGCAGCAGCTTGCTTTTTTTTTGCTCCCTCCCACTACTCTCTTGATTCAGTGAGGGTATATAGTATATAATGTGGTGCAGTTGTAGTTCAGTTGTCGTAGGAGGCAGACGTTGCTTTGTCTTCAACCAGTGGTGAATCAAAGTGAACGGTAATGGCTATATAATGAGTTCACATTGATTTTGCTTTTCATTTCAATTCATGAAAATATGTTGTGGTTGTTTTTGATGATTAAAACTTTTCTCTATTATTGTATTGGTGTGTTTCACCTACATTTTACAACATACATTTATGCAACAAATCTATTAATATTTTCATTTCAATGAATAATTGTATCTTCAGTTCAAGATTTGATTTAATGTATTTTCTAATGGAGGTTGCCTGCTATGTTATTTTTATTAGCAGTATGACAATATTTCACATAATTGTAACACTATGAGCATATTTGTATTGGGGTGTGTAAACACCCCAGGGGACTGTCCACTTTTGGAAAACCGAGGTGACTAATGAAGGGTTACAGGGTTAAAAATACAAGTATTGGAGGTGATTTGTTCAACTAAGTCTTTCAAGACAGTGCCAGCATGGTAACAATCCAATGACTGAAACAAAAGATATAAAACATTTAACAGTCTGTGACAGCATTGAGGATACTAATGAAACTTGTTAAAAAAACTTTAACACAACCTCTGATGTTGCAATCTGAAACCAAGGGGTTTTAATAGCACAATTCTGGCAAAGGTATGATCATGAATTGATGCAATATTTTGACAATTTGGTAGAAAAATAAGGGAAAAGAATAGAAAATTTGGATTTATTTTTAATCATCATTATCAGAATCCTTTGTGGAGGCGCAATGGCCCAGTGGTTAGGGCAGCAGACTCGCGGTCATAGGATCGCGGTTTTGATTCCTAGACCGGGTGTTGTGAGTGTTTAATGAGCGAAAACACCTGAAGCTCCACGAGGCTCCGGCAGGGGATGGTGGTGAACCCTGCTGTACTCTTCCACCACAACTTTCTCTCACTCTTACTTCCTGTTTCTGTTGTGCCTGTAATTTAAAGGGTCAACCTTGTCACACTGTGTCACGCTGATTATCCCCGAGAACTACGTTAAGGGTACACGTGTCTGTGGAGTGCTCAGCCACTTGCACACTAATTTCACAAGCAGGCTGTTCCGTTGATAGGATCAACTGGAAACCCTCGACGTTGTAAGCGACGGAGTGCCAACAACAACATCAGAATCCTTTAATCATCATTATCAGAATACTATGATCAGCATCTATAATTGCAACAATGAAACAATATCATTGTCTTTTGTGGCCTCCAATAGTTGTAAGGTCTTATTCATCATTTGGGTCGTGCCAACAATAGTTCTTGTGAATGTAGCTTTCATCCATATAAACAATCCTCTGACTTTTCTCTTCATTTACTTTCATCATTCACTTTAAATATTGGTCATGCATGAGCAAAATGTGTTTCTTCAGGTGGTCGTTATTACTTCCTTTCTTCTCTTAAAAATCCCTTACAAAGAAAAATTAATCAAGATATGAACTTTGTAGTGAGCTCCCTTGCTTTCTGGGGTGTTTAGGGCCTGGGAAATGATCAGTTGGTGAGGAAAAATTCAAAAGTATCCTCAGTGCTGTCATGGACTGTAAAATATATCAGAATAGAAATACTATTTTCATATAAATACCTAGTTGACTTACTTGCTTTCAAATTTTTTTATGTAAAGGGATGATTAATTTCATCTGAAATTTCTTTTACTTTTTCTTTTCAGAAGTTACAATAAACTCTGCCACAGTTAAAGTGTATGGAATTATAAACGGCATTAATATACCATTCCCTGTATCTCCAGCAGATGCTTGTAAGGACAGTGGCCTTCACTGTCCATTAAGTCCTGGGATAACTGCTAACTACCATTATAGCATGCATGTTTTACCTTCATATCCATCTGTAAGTATTTTGTGAATTATTTGAAACTCTTTTATATTCACGTCTGTCATAACAATCACCTGATTCTAAGAATTCTGTTAGATCGTTTTCAGAATCTTTTGCATCATCATCATTTAGTGTCTAGCTTCTATATTGGAGTACTGTGTCATGCTCCAATGTCTGCTTGAGCATAGTTTTTATGGCAGGATACCCTTTCTAATGCCTATCACTTTACAGCATGCATCTAATACTTTTCTTGTGGTACCAGTCATTATCACAAAAAATGTTATTTTCACCTGAGTAGACTGGAGCAGCATGAAATGATGTTCCTTGTTTAAGGGCACTACCTAGTCCGGGAACTGAACCAACAGCATTATGATCATGAGCCCAACATGCTAACTACTAGGGTAGAATAAAAGTAATTTTAATTAATTTCATCATTTTAATTTTCTTATTAATGTCCTAGTATTGATCAATCCCTATTCAACCCTGATTCAGCAGACTTATGATCAAAGTCTCTCAAACATAACTGTTGTATTCCTCTCGGGGGACTTGCACAGAAAAGACAACGGGTTGTACAACTTAGTTATTACATGTATTTATTAATTATAAACAAAACGCACTCACCGAATGTTTGTTATTAAGAAACAAGAATCTTGTCCTCGCCATATATATCAATAACATTTAACTTTGACAGTCATTCAAAACAACAACGAAACAAGGACCTCAAACAAACTACATTGAACCACGGGACCTCAGATGAACAACTAACAAATCCGACAGTCCATATAACAATAACTATTCTAGAATGTCGGAAGGAATGTTAAATTTTCATCTGCTATTTCCAGTGAATGGAAATTAACACCTAAGGAGAGACATGTATTAATTTCAAAGAAGTACAAAATTCTAATCTCCTTCAAAATAAGATCCCTTGAGTTCAGTGCACTTGTAGCACTCCAGCCACTTCATGTAGATTCCATGGAAATTCTCTAAAGTGAAGGTGTTCAGGACTCTTGTCACAGCCAACTTCATCTTCAAAACAACTGCCCTTGAGGTTCTCAATCAGGTTAAGGAATAATGAACATTTTAATTAAATGGTTAAATTCAATTTTTAGCTTAAATACCTAATTTTAAATACTGAATTCATTTTTCTGCGAAAATTTTATTCCATCATCATGTTTTTTATATTTCCAAAGTAATGTCTGCAACTAGTCATCTGAACAACAAAGATTTAAATTAATCTAATGTAAGAGTATATATTTAGTTTATTTTATCTCTTATATACATAGAATCAATTTATAAGTTTCACATCATAGTTATGATTCAAGGGAGGTAACACTTTCTGCACTTTCAAAAAAAAAAAAGAAAATAATCCTATCGTTTCAGTTTTAGAAGTTCGCAGTATCTATTAGGGAACCAACCACGTAGGAAGTATAGTAAGCTTATTTAAAATGGGTAACTAATTAAGAAATAGTAAATCGAAGAAAATGGCTGTGTGGTAAGAAGCTTGCTTCCAAACCACATGGTTCTGGGTTCAGTTCCACTACATAACTCCTTGGGTAAGTGGCTTATACTATAGCCTTGGTCCAACCAAAACCTTGTGAGTGCATTTGGTAGACGGAAAAACTGAAAGAAGCCCATCGTATATAATATATATATATATATATATATATATATATGGGAGAATATACAAATAATAACAACAGACGAGGACAGGTGGTGTAAATAACAAAAGTATATATTAGTATGACGCTCGGGAATACGGAAAGTCTTTGACGTTTCGAGCTACGCTCTTCAACAGAAAGAATACAGAGACAAGGAGAAAAACACGGAGAAAAAAAAATTGAATAGTGTTCAGTCAACGGTCAATCATAATAATGGCCGATCATTATATATATATGTGTGTGTGTGTCTGTGTTTCTGTTTGTCCCCCACTATCGTTAGACAATTAGTGCTGATGTATTTATATCCTTACAACTTAGCAGTTTGGCAAAAGATATCAATAGAATAAGTACCAGGTTTAAAAAAAATAAGTACTGGGGTCTAAAAGTTCTTTTAGGTGGTACCCCAGCATGGCCGCAGTCTAATGACTGAAACAAGTAAAAAATAAAAGATTATAGATAATTCTCACCTTATAGAAGATATATCATAAAGAGTGAAATTTTTGCATTCTGTACTTGAACATTATTTATATTTAGCCAAGAGTTTAAAGGCTTACATGTAAGAGAAAATGAAATTCTAGGAAGAATAGCATTGCTTATCAAACCTGCTAAAAAATATTAGTAACATATTGGAATGATTAGTGAACTGGTAAAGTTTATGTACATTGGCTCGTCTATCTGAACACCAATTAGAGTTAATGAAAGCAATTTGAATTAGAAGTAATTAAACAGCAATTATTACAAACATGAAATATTTGCGTTTTCCTCCTTGACTATTTATACTCATTAGTGTCTCTGAATAAGTCATTAACTCTATTGAATTAACATGATTAAGAAACAAAAATATATTTAGGTTAGTTAAAATATGTTTGTGTCATATTTCAAATTCTAAAGCCAAATTCACTGCAGTTACTATGGAGAAAAAAAATTCTCTCTTATGGTAAAAAGGTGTAAAAACACCATATTTGTTCAGTGCTGTCCCCTGTCAGATTCCCAGACATATTTCTAACTCTAGCCATTATCAATAGAAAGTACTGAAGAGACGCAACTCTGGACATACTTAATTAAAGCTGTAGCAACATTGACTGATTTGTGCCATTAGACCGCCAGGTCATAAAATAATTACAGCAGTATCAGAACCCATCAGTGTTTAGGCATAAGCAAACTTTTGGTTAGTTGAAATATGTTTGTGACATATTTCAACTTCTAAAGGCAAATTCACTGCAGTTACTTTGAAGAAAAATTCTCTCATAGTAAAAAGGTGTAAAAACACCATATCTATCCAGTGCTACCCCACTTTGGATTTCTGGATGCTGCATTTTTAGCTGTTGTCAATGGGAAATACTAAAATGAGGTAACTCTAGACAGATTTAAAGCCATAGCTTTAACTTAAACACACTCACCAACATTGACTGATTTGCGCTATAAGACCACCAAGTCAGAAGAAATTCATTGGTATCAGAACAAAGCAGTGTTTAGGCATAATCAAATTTTGGTTAAGTTAAAATAGGTTTTTGACATTTCAGCTTCTAAAGGCAAATTCATTGCAGCTTTTTTTTCTCCACGGTAACTGGAGTGAATTTGCCTTTAGAAGTAGAATATGTCACAGACATATTTTAACTAAAATAAAGTTCACTTTTGCTTAAACACTGCTTGGTTCTGATACAGCAAAAAAAAACCCCCATTTATTTATGGCTTTGCTCATGTTAATGGATAAAATAGATACAATTTGCCTAGAATTTCTCTTTATTTCTGAGTTGGGGCAACCTACTAGTAAATAGTTTTTGTCATTATTGTTGAATTCTTTCCTAAGACATGATTTAAGGTAGATTTGACTTCTGTTTCTAGCTGCTTGAATGATCACTTAGAGGTTCCCTATATCTTATTATCACTAATATTTTAAAGTGAAATTATATAGCCTATATTTTTTATGCATTCATTTTCATTTAATTTGTGTCTACTGGATATGTCTACTGACTAAAGCTTTGTGAGTGGATTTGATAAATGGAAGCTGTTGTGTGTTTGTGTTCTCTTGTCTTAACATCACATGATGGTTGTAAACAAGACTCACCATCATACAAGTGGTGTCCTTCATTTCCAGTTTTCCATAAAAACAATGTTTGGCTGTAGAGAAATATTGCCTTGCTTGGAGACAAGTAAGGATTGGTGACTGGAAAGGCATATTTGACCATAGAAAATCTGTCTCAACAAATTCTGTCTGACTCATGCAATCATTGAAAATATTAAAGCAATAATGACAGATGTATCTGCAAGATTGAAATTTTCTTGAGCTGCTTCACAGATATGCCAATAAACTCTGTGATTTCATTTCACACAAAAGTAGAAGTAAATAGATAAAAATAAAATCTCTCTCTCTCTCTGTCTGAGGTAAGATTTACATTCTGATCTGCATTGGAAATAGGAATGAAATAGCTCTGGAATTTTGCTTATTTTTGTATTATTCTACAACACTGAGCCTTTTCCAACATTAAACCAATCAATCATGATGTGGAATAGGTGTGTTTTCAAGTTGAGAGACCCAAACATCTTTTTAACTCCATCCCTTCTATTTTCCCAAACCTGTCACTATTCTTTTATATTTCTGGATAGCCCTGTACACTCACTTACACAACCCAACCTATCACCTTTCCAACTCTATCTGTCTTTATCTCAACCCTGTCACTAATCCCTTTCCCTGCTATACTCTTCCATTCTTTCCTTCTTATCATTCTTTCATCCCTCCATCTGGGGTTATCCACTCTCTCTCTTCTGTTTACCCTGATAGAGGGTCCATTTTTAGCCCTTAGATTTGCAAGATATGAGGCAAGTATTACTGGCACCATGACAAAAAACACCCAGCACACTCTAAAGTGGTTGGCATTACAAAGTGTGCCCAGCTATAGAAACCATGTCAAAGATGACACTGGTTCATGATACAGTCCTCTATCTCATCACATCCTATCAAACCATCTGACTCGTACCAGCATGGAAGTTTGACATTAAATGATGGTGAAAGCAAACAGTAATGTGCTATGATTAAATGCAAAAACAATGTCCGTAGTTGGGTTTGAACTATTGAAGTTAGTAATTTAAAACCTTAATGTTACATTGCCATCATCATCATCATCTGTTTTCTATAATGATATGAGTTAGACAGTTTGATGGGAACTGGTAAGCCAGAGAGCTGCACCAAGTTCTAATCTGTTTTGGCTTGGTTTCTATGGCTGGATGCCCTTCCTAATGCAATCCACTCTACAGAGCGTAATCGGTGCCTTTTAATGTGTCACCAGTGCTGGGCATGACTTCAATTTCACTTGGCTTGATGTATCTTCTCAAGCACAGCAAATTGCCAAAGGTCTCGGTCACTTGTCATTAGTTCTGTGAGATCCAACATCCTAAGATTGTACTTCACCACCTCATTCCATGTTTTCTTGGGTCTACCTCTTCCGCAGGTTCCCTCCACAGTTAGATTGGCACTTCTTTATGCAGTTGTCTTCTGCACTTACAAATTGAAGAAATAAGTGCTCTGAGTTACAAAAAGATATAACTCTGAAGTCATTATCTTTTAATGGCCATCTTACGTGCTGGTATGAGTTGAATGGTTTGACAGGATCCACTGAGTCCAAAGACTGCATTGTGCTCCAGTGTTTGTTTTGGCATGGTTTCTATGACTGGATGTTTTTTTGTAATGCCACACTTTTTCCTGAGCATCACCACAAGTGAGGTTGTCATGCAGCTCATAAAACTAAGATCTGCTTTGACTGAGTATGGCTATAGACAAGAGGGAGGTGGCTTTATGCTACAAGATGAACAAAAGAAAATGTGTGAGGAGAGGTTTCTTGCTGTAGAGGTGGGGTGGGGCTACATGGCTACTCACATTGTAGATGAGTGGCCAGGGTGGAACTAGAGAGACAAAATAGCAGTGATAGTCAGGGAGGACTCTCAAGGTACAAGGTGATTAGAAGTTAGTGGGGGACTGAAGAACAGTGTGTGGGTATGTACAGATTGCAAGAGTGTATAGCAGTGTGTGAAGGATGGTTAGAGATAGAGAAAGGGTGAGAAGGTGAATACAATAGATAAACAATGACTGACAAACAAGGGTTGAAGGGTAGTTAATGATGAGTTAGAAGGGAGTAGATAATAGTTGACTGCAGAAAGGGGTGAAAAGCAATAAAGCAGTAATACCAATAATGCAGTTGACAGGGGAAGAATTAGAGAAAGGGCAGTAATGTGTAGGTGGGTAGGTTGCAAGTGTGCAGGAAGAGACATAAAAAGTGCTTTTTTTTTTGTCTTGAATAGCACTGCGTAACACAATTTTTATCCTTGGTAGCAACTGTTATTTCCTATTTGCTTACCCCTAGAAAGTATGAAACATAGCTAATATTTCCTTCAAACTTTGCTTTTGTTACATTTATTCAAACCCTAAAGAATTCCTCTCAACACATGGCTATAATGCTCCCCCACTGCTCCTGCTCATGATCAGAGACAAGCATATCGTTAGCCACTAAGGAACATGCTCAAGTGGTTAAGGTCAAGCAACTGACAAGTAAATCTGTGATAGTGAGCAGAATATTTGCTATAATGTTATTTCTGCTTCAGTAACTCAGTACTGAATCTGTCTGAATTGAATGGAAAATAGGTGAGTTTCAAAACATTGATGTCCAAGTGACAAAAGCAAAGTTTGAAGGGAATAGTAGTAATTTCCTTTAATTTTTAGATAGAAGCAAATAGGAAATG